>NW_027176965.1:520320-570629 GCF_023349555.1 Cebidichthys violaceus
GAATAATCAGGCAGCTATTCAGCAGCGAGATGGCCACGCGCAGATGCCAAAGCACAGCTGAGGGGAGCACAACGGTGTAATGCCGCACACACACACACACACACACACACACACACACACGTACACACACGTACACAAAACCGACGGCGTGAAAAAAAAAGAAAAGAGGGCGAATAATGCAGGTGTGCTTTATTTCTGTGGAGTGTGCTCAACACACATGATGGCTGAGACACTTTCTCTCAGTCCTTTTATCTCCCCCTTTTCTCCCCCCCCCCCCTCCTTCTTTCTCTTGTTCAAGGTGATCCTAGCTTTGCATATGGCTGATTAATCTTATTGCACAGCAGCTAGCATTGATCACAGAAATGATTAGAAATGCATTAGTCAGCAGACTGTTTTGGAGTGCTCGAGGTTTAAGTGCTAGTGCCAAGCCATTTTCCATAGGTGTCCGTGTTTTTAATTTTGTTATATAGAATTTTGCAAATGGATGCATGCGCGCCGCCCAAATACGGCATCAAAGCTTTAATGCCTACGGACGTAATTTAATCTGCTAGATGGCAGGCCTGATGGGCTGTGTGGAGAAGGCATCCCCGCTAAATTCATTATGCTAAAAGTTGCTAGATCTGGAGAGCCGACGAGAGAGAGACGGAACGGCACGAGCCGCGTTCCGCCGGTAGTCCTGGCTCGGCATTACATCGTCGACGACAGCAGGCTCTTCTCTTCCAGAGCGTCTGCACTTGTTAAGCGTGAGAGCTTTCACCAGGTAAAGTGAGCGGTACCAGCTTCTACACACAGCAGCCGTGACCAGAACTACAATGTGATGTTTTATATAAGCTAATTCAGAGCGGCAACGTTGACCACGCGGTGCTACCCGAGGTGCTGATGTGTTTCAAAAAGTGACACTGCCACCTAGCGAATCAGCATACGATGAGCTACTATCCATCATCCATCCATTCCCCTTCAAAATAAAAGTTGAATGCAAAAAAAACAACAACACACTTTTCGAAGTCATTCTTCATTTTCCCCCACTGACTGCAGCCCCTCCCCCTCCGCTCGTGGCTCGGATGTCTTCTTTAATCACGGAAACAAAGTCTCTCTTTATCCACCAAATGTCTTTTCTTCTTCTCCTGATTTCAAGTGCACTCTAAATGCTTATTTTAGCTTTCATGTCCACTGTAGTTTGGTAACACCCTCTCCTAAGCTGCCCCGACTTGTGTTCGTTATGATGACATGCAACGCAGAGATCATAAGCGTGAGGGAATGTAAGCAGGAAATAACCGATTATAATACCATTGTTTACAGTCAGTTGCACTGACATAACGTGGCGCGTTAGAGGTGACATTAGAATTTAAAAAAAAAGTCAGCCAATCACTGCTTGAATAAAACTAAATAAGTACATTTTCCAGACGATAAAATGCGCTCGATTACTTAGCAAAAGGGACGTCTTTGCGATCAGAAAGGCATGGCGTCCCTTCAGCAGCGGGGGCGCAACTCATGAGGGTCCCGCCAAGACAACTCCTGCCACATGTTCAGCACTCCCCATTAAAAACCTGGGGAAATTAATGAGCTTCCATTGGCACCCTCACAACAAAGGGATCTATAAAGCAGCCTTAATGTTCTCGGGGAAACTTTACTCTTCAGTAGTTCCCAATCAACCGGTAGCAGCAGATTTGGTTTTATTTCCCTTGTAACCTACAACGGGGGCTAAAAAAAATGAAAAAAAAATGCTACTCACTGCAACTTTACATAAATGTTGTCCCTGATTGAAATCGCTGTAAGCTCATTCTTAATCAGAGAATTGTCGATATTTAACCATGTCGGGTTGTCACAATCTAATTGTGTGTAAATATACTGTATAGCTTTAACTAAAGGCTGAGCGGTGGGCTTTCAAAAATCTATACGTGTGTAAAATATTGCCGGACAACATTTATTTGTTTTACATTCACAAACGGTTGTACGCGGAGAACAAAGCCCTCTCACGCTCCTACCTGCTTGTACACAATTACCAACACTTAGGAATCAAAGAGCGCGGCGGTTTGCAGAAAGGTATTAATTAGAACTTTATTTATGCAGATGCTTTGTAAATTTGCATAAAAAGCAATTCCACAGATGGGTTTATGGCAGTAATGACTGTTCCAGTCCGCAATAAAACATCTGCTTAATCACAACAGAGACAGTCAATGGCTGCCGAGAAAAACAGGCTGTCCAAGTACATCTCAAAGAAAGTGGCGGGGGTGAAGAGCCGGCGTGGACAGGTATGGTAAAAAAAAGAAAGAAAAAATGAATTAAAAAAATAGTAAAGAGAATTAGGGGGAAGAAGAAAAAGCTGTTCAAAAGCAGTGTTAGTTAAAAAGAGACACACTTCTCCCAAACATTTTGCTGGTGGTACTTTGAGTGCTCTGATGTTGAGAAAAATACCCTTATCGTGTTGGCAGAACAATCCACTTACTGTGTCTAAGAGAGGAGAGAATTCTGTTCCAAGTCCAGCCAAGTCTTTGTCTGTGTGTGCCAACTATTTTGAAAATATTCCACTTTGTGTCTTTTTAATCTGCCAGAGCCACACGCACACACACACACACACTCTCTCTCTCCATCACACACACACACACACACACATTCGTGCACGCAGCAGTGTGGCTGCAAGGTCACTCCAAGTATTGATAAATCACCCAGCTGTGATTCCCTCCTGACAGCTCAAACTAACATCAAGCTGGATGGGGGAGAACAAAAGACCATCAAGCGGCCCTTTTCCTGACACTTTTATTCAATCACGGCCAGATTGCTTACGACAGCACCAGCAGCTGTTTCGTCTTCATCTTTCCCCATTTGATAAAGCGTGTCAAGTCATATTTCTGTAAGTACTTCACCTCAAACCCCATACTGTGCCGATCCGCGGCGATTCGGCATATGCACATTCCACATGAGGGGATCGTCAAATGGGTCAGGGAGTAATGACACCCCTCTGAAGGTCGCAGCACACTGGCGTGGGGTGGGTGGGGGTGGGGGGAGAGCAGGTATGGTGGGAGGAGAGGAGAGGGTGGGTGGGTGGGGGGGGGTGGTGACGACAAAGCAACAAGCTGAAGGTCAAAGATAAGAACAGCCGCAGAGATATCTAAGATAGCCGGCAGAAATTAAACAATGAGGGAGAGGCAGAGTCGGGCTTTGATTGCGTGATTGTGTTGTTTAAGAGAGAAGAGGGAATGGGATGGGGGGGGGTGTTATTTCGGGATCAGCGTCCTATTCAGAGCTCGTCTGTCGACCTCGGTTCCTCGCGGGGGGGGGGATTGGCGGACGGATGAGGTCTGTGACAGGACACATCCAAAATATCGCACACACGTCCATTGTTTGTTTGTGACCGCAACGTCGGCCCACGCACAAATTAGATTTCCATTTCGCTAAGCACCCCCTTTTTTTTTCATGTTTATGCTTTGCAGCCCCCCCCCCCCCCCACCCGGGTTTCCTGTGCAAGTGTCTGATAACAATCACAGGTGTCTGACTCTATCGCAGCGAGGACGAATGCCATATTTATAAAAGTACATGTAGTACTCGACGCAGGCCTGGCTCCGATCAGTTGAGGTCATGAAGTTGCGCAAGTGTTAAAGCTACAGAGCGGCATTCCTCTGTCACCTGTCATTTAGGGATAACCTGCAGAAATGAATAAAACATACTAATACAGCAGTGTCTATCTGCTTTTACTAGCTGCAAACAGAAACGACTGGACAGTCTAGCCTGATTCAAACTTCTATCGTCCACAGCACCAGAAACTGTGTCACGGAGAGGATCCAGAGTCCTGCTCAAGTCACACACACGTTCATCTGAAATGTGCCTCAGGATCACCTCTTCATCTGCGGTGAGAACAAAAAAAAAAGTTGGGTGCTATTTTGGCCGGAGCGAACGGTCCTCGAGCCGCGTGGAAAAGAGAGAGACATGTAAATCAGGTGGAATGCAGGAGAGACGCTCGTATCGAAAAAATGGGACAGCTCACTCCGCTCAGACTTGGCCTGGCTCCCAGGAATGCAGTTAGCTAGCGCACAATCACTGCCTATTCACGGTGGCACAGCTGCTGTGGACATATGTTCCCCACCAAAGGAGGAGGACATCAACCAGGCACACCTTGAACAGGTTAGCAGATGAATGGCGTTTCGGTCCTTTGACAGTCTGCCCTCGTCTCGTCGTGTTTTCCCCTTGCTCGACAAAATAAGTTCCTCTCCGGTGCGGCCTAAACTTTTTCCCCGTTCACTCATCCGAGACAAACCGAGGGCACGAGTAACAACATTGTATGTTCGGTAAAGTTATTTCTGCAAATAAATAGTGGAAGTCGGTGACATTGCTGTATCATTTAAGGTGTTTCAGAAGGACAATGGACCTCAAGGAACAGTAATAAGGAATATTAATAGTGAAAAGGCACACAAAGACTTTTTTTTTTCCCCCTAGCCCTCAGCAAATGACCAAATGTGAGAGAAAAGATTACATTTATTCATAGCTGTCTTTCATCAAGGGGCTTAAAACCCAAACTTCCAATGTAACCCCAAATTATATGCATATTGCGCTGACCTCTTTCACCCTCTTTCTTAAAGCCACGGAGGAGGGAGTGATATGCAAAAACCGGGCAGATCCTTCGGCTCGTCATTTAGACGATTTCAGCACTTTTGGTTTTGCAGCCGTCCAAGGGTGATCACGTCGGCCGCTAATAGATAAAGAAGGGGCTCCTCCATTAGCATGGAGGTCATACGCGCAATGTGGGAGAAACTCCCGAACCTTGCTGTCGCTGCAGTCGGGAGGAGGAGAAAAAAAACAACGTGATTTGCACTTGAAATTCACTCGACGCAATGTCAAACGCTCTGAATTGAGAGGCGGCTGGAAAAGCACTAGATAACTGCAATCCATTCTCACATTATCCATTGTTAACACTCGCGCTTTTGTCACCCATCTCCGCAGCTATGACCTATTAGCTTTAGTGAAGTGCTCCGAGGCCGAGGAGCCGCGCCGAGGTTGCTCACCCATCCGACAGAGGGGGGGGGGGGGCATTTACAGGAGAGAGACCCCCAGAGCCGGGCCCGCTGCGGCTCTCTAATGACTCCATCAGCTGCACTGATGGGTGCAAATGGCACCCAGAGACTTCAACACGTTCCCTGAACATGCATTACATTTGCTCTCCTTATTTCCCTTATTGTGTTGTAATGGCAATGCATATGTAAGGCATTGTAAAACATTTGAAAATACACCCGAGCAATATCAGATTACAAAGGAGAAAAATGGATTCAGCAACCCCCACTTACACACACACACACACACACACACACACACACACACACACACACACACACACACACACACACACACTCAAGTTAACCCAGTATGATGCCACTGCCATCTTAAGTTGCAAACACACCTTCAAATGATCCGTTGGCTCTTTGACCCAAATACAACCTCGGTATAATTATTGCGGTTTCCGAGGGGAAGCGGCGTCGATCGTGCACCTCGATCCAACAATTACAGGAAACTTATGTGTAAGATGAAACGCAGAATGTGTGCTTCCCTTTGTGAGAGACGGTGTGAAGTCACAGGAGTATTCATTAAGGCCTTTTGTGTCCTGTTTGAAATAGTGCTGTTAAAGGCTTTAGCTGTGGGCATCTCTCTGGAACAGATATAATGATCCTCCAATTAGAGACAGAATCATGAGACCTGTTTATTAGTCCTAATTCATCTCCTCATTGTGCTGAGCATATCAAATACCGCAGAGGAAAAAAAAAAAAAAAAAATCAACAATTTGCCTACCATAATTACAGATCTATTAATAGTTGCACAACAATGACAAGCAAAGCTATTCACATCATTTGCTGCAGTCAAGAACAATACCGCAGCACTGTCAATGTATCCATTAAGAGCCCGCATTGATACCAGCTCAGTGACATCTTGCATTTCAAAGAGGACTCTGAGCCTTTACAGATAAATGACACTTTTTTTTCATTAAGCAGAATGGTTGTGGTATTATTAATTCTAAATGGATTTTCAGACACCTCTTTACATTCCTAGCTTATCATACAATGGCAGGCTTTTGTGGCTGTAAAGGTATTTTCAATTAAGAACAAGAAAATTAAAGAAAAAAAAAACTGCAATGCATTGTTTCAGCAGTCTAAAGGTAAAAAAAAAGAGGATGTAACGTAGTACAGTGATGAATACTGATACCTAACATGAAATACGAGTTCCGCAACATAAAAACATGGAGACTGCTGTCCTGCTCAGATCACCCCGATCCTTAAAATTGTTATGGTTTTATTGACTATAAGAGATGAAGACAAAAATAAAATGTAACATCAAATTCCATTTGATTGGTGATTGAGGCTTTACGGTGTTCAGGTGATCTGTTGTACAAACTGTTATTTACTATTCTAGCGTTACATCAAAGTTATTTTATTTTAGAATGACTTCAAGTAAGCACTGGGTATGATGATGATACAGTTTATCTTTAGAAAATACGTATTTAATAAATATTATATGTGGGGACAGTCGAGCAAATATTACTGTAGTCTTCTGATGGACGAGTTTAAACTTTTTGCTTTTATGAGCTGTAAAATGACAAAAATACAGCATTTGTGCAAATCCCCACATTGCTTCCCCCCCCCCATATCAAGCCAACCTGTCAATAATACCCACATTTTGTTTCATTTACAGCACTTTCTCACAAAAAAAGTATATAAGCACTGTGAGTGTTATGGTGGTAATGTGTCATGGTATCAGCTGTGGTCTGTGTGACATTTGCATAATCTACAAATCAGGATGACGATCTGATTTCTGGTCAGCGCGAGACGATACACCAACTGGCCCACAGGTGTCTGCACCAGGCAAACTACGTGACCGTGTGTCAGCTGACCCTTCCTTTGAGCTACGGCACCGTCGGGCTCTCCCCGGCGTGTTTTGACGTCCTGCTGAACCTCCGGAGCCCTAAAAGAAAAGCTAGTCGGAGCAGGGTTCACTTCCGGCCGCCATCATGCAAACAAACACTTCACGGAAGTGCGCCTTCTTTGCGCGCGTGACACGAATATTTACGGCTTTATTAGTAGAACGGTCCGTTCTTGCTGTAACGCCATAAAATGCTAGTTTTAGCTCGCGTTAGCTTTAAAACTATTCACCTGTAAAATAGCAAGCCTGGCTTTTAGCTAATACAACTACCACAAGTGTACGAAAGACCTGCGGAGCCAACGTTAGCTAAGGTAACGTTAGCTAAGGTAACGTTAGCTTAAAAAGTTAGATACAAGTTAAATTAACCCGGTGTTATTATGTCAGTTTAATGTTGGTTTAAAGCTAAAGTTAGCTGTGAGCTAATTTGGAGATACATGATACGTTACTATGTTGCAGACATTGTTGGATGGGTAATGTTAAAGCTAACCTAAAAGCTGATACTGAATGAAAGTAAGTTCGTTAAGTTGTCAACCTAAAATGTCATTGTGTTGTTTTTTTCAGGGGTTGTCCTGTTTGACTTCTATGAAGACTAACTTTTCCACTCATACTTTGGTAAAAAATACGTGACTGCTACACCCAAAGCAGACCGCAAGAAGCACTCTACAGAATGCTTACGGAGGACCTGCCATGGCACAACTTTGAAACATTGTGGTAAGTACAGGAGATGATATACAGCATTTGTTTTCACTGTTTAATTTTTTCTTCCTGTTTAGGTAAAACCAGCATCACACTGACGTTAGGGAACAGGACAGCCTATTGCTATATATTAAGATGTACTGGTTTAGCAGAAAGTTTGGTCAGGATGATAAGATGCAAAGGCGATGTGATGGAACATTGACCATATTCAAATAGTTACATTTTACAGTCCAAATATTTTACAGTCAGCCACCAGAAATTATAGCCTCTTGTACAATTTAATGCCACCCGGCACAAGGCCATAAATCCTAACTTGGTGAAACTTAAAATATGACATTTTTCTTGAGACTGTGACAGAGAGGTGTTGATTCACCTTTACGGCTCACAATACTTTATTGGGTGATTACATTTTCACTGCATGAGGTGACACAACCTCACCGCCTTCTCCCTCGCGGCATCACAGGTGCTCCTTCGCTGTGGGGAAAGTAACTGATTTTAGGGTTTAGCGGAAGTTGGTTAGCATGACACCTGTTTGTCAGCCTGTTAATAGTAATATAGTCATTCATGGTAAAGTGCTTTGCTCTTGTTGAACTAAAGAACAACAGTTCAGTGATGGTGCAATACCATTTTATTGGTAAAATGTACTATTGTGGATTTTTTTCTGCTGATGTCTGCTCTTAATGGACCTGTTAGTAAGATTTATGTGACTCCGTCGTTCTTCTGTTGTCTGTCTGCTCAAAATAGTGGACTTGACGTAAAAGCTGCTAATTTCCAAATTCAGAGCATTTCTGTGATTTGAGGGATTGTCTCCACAAGGCTCTCAACGCGGTGACGGCTGGGCTGGCGGCTAGAAGCTAACGGTGCTAACGGCGCAGACGACGGCAACAGTGCTGACAGAGTAAATAGTGTTGACCTGAGGGGGAACCGGAGGGAGCGAGCGAGCGATGACACCGTGGGTCGGGACGGCGTTATCAGCTGTAACCGCTGTATGAGCGCCATGCAGAGCGGCGCCCGTTAGCTAGTAGGGGTGGGGGAAAAAATCAATACAGCATAGTATCGCGATATTTTGCGTGGCGATATTGTCTCGATACACGGAAGCCAAGCATCGATCTTTTATTATATAAACTATAAACTTTTTGGTACTAGAAAAATAAAATCAATTGCTTTTTCAGTCCACTAGATGGTGCTGAGTTTTTTGCTGAGGTCAGCGTGATTGGTAGGAAGTTGGTCAAAACAAAGATGGAGACATCGGAGAAAGAAATCAGAAATGCGGCGTCGGACGTTTGCCACCGTGCTTCTGTTGAAAAAGCCAGTTACGCGCCGCACTCTCCCCATGAGCCTGGCTGCTGTCGGCAGATTTAACGCCCGTTGTGAGGCCAGATTGAGCGGGTGAGCAAAACACTTCACATGCAGGTATCCCGCTAACTGAACGGCAACGCCCATATTAGAAGGTTACAACCACCAGGTTTTTGTCTTCTTATGCTGCATTTTTGTTGCATTGTTAATACCTGTAATAGTACAGCTGTCCTCACACGTTTGCATTCAGTTAAGTTGTACTATGTAGACTGTAATACAAACAGTTTGTCAGGTGCATGCAACATTTATGACAGGTTTTTATGACAGTGTTGGTCAGACTGTCTGCTTGACAATCCCATTTTGCGGCAATAAAAATGATTGAAGTGAGATGAACAGACTGAAAACTTTATCTTATTAGATAAAACATTATTTGCGGTTGAAAAAAGGTAATAAATTGTAATATATTGCAATATATGTTATCGCAATTCTAAGCATATCGCAGTATCGTGATAATATCGTATCGTGACCCAAGTATCGTGATAATATCGCATCGTGACCTAAGCATCGGGATAATATTGTATCGTGACCTAAGTATCGTGATAATACCGCATCGTGACCTAAGTATCGTAATAATACCGTATCGTGACCTAAGTATCGTGATAATACCGTATCGTGACCTAAATATTGTGATAAGACCGTATCGTGACCTAAGTATCGTGATAATATCGTATCGTGACATAAGTATCGTGATAATATCGTATCGTGACCTAAGTATCGTGATAATATCGTATCATGATAATATTGTATCGTGACCTAAGTATCGTGACAATTTCGTATCGTGGCCCAAGTATTGTGATAATATCGTATCGTGACCTAAGTAGCGTGATAATATCGTATCGTGGCCTAAGTATCGTGATAATATTGTATCGTGATAATATCGTATCCCGACCTAAGTATCGTGATAATCTCGTATCGTGACCTAACTATCGTGATAATATCGTATCGTGGGACCTCTGGTGATTCCCACCGCTAATAGCTAGCCAGTGGGGCCCACAAACTGGGACTCATGCAACCTATCAAGCTATAGGATTATAACAACACTATCTCCAAAAAGACACTAGGTAACTCACACCCAAACAATCCAGATTGATAAACAGCACCACAGAGGAAAGACATGCATTTTGTTTTGGGGAACAGCCTACACCAAGTGTATGTTCCTCACAGTTTAGTGTGTGATATGTTTTAGTATACTAACATCCTAACCGTTACAACATGCTTTAAAATGACAGTGTTTGGGATTTTCAGAGCAAAGCGGCTGCAGCGCCTCGTCAGCGCAGTGCGTCCGCGCCACCTGGCTCGAGAGTGTTGGCCAGCTGCCCCCAAATAATGTCAAGGTAATACTCGTTAACAGATGAAATAAGTTCATAGTTATTAACTCTAGAAAGCCGCTACACCAGTAACGCGGATCCGATGCCGTATTCAGCGCAGCTATCGGACCTCAGACCCGACTGTCACACACATTTCATGTTTCCTTAAGAAGAATCTCTGCTGCCTCTGTGACAAATAGCACAGCTCACGACAGCAGAGGCGGAGGCTGCTGCCAGCTTTTGGGGACAAATTGTGGACTGCGCCAGCACATCAGTATCACATGGTGCCGGCTTCCTCCTGAACTCCATCATCTTACCAGCCAGAATGAGGCCAACGCGCCGGCACTGCAGAGAAAATGCGAGGTCGTGTTACCGGCGTCGTTGAACCTGGCCCCCGTTCTCGCCGCAACACAATGCAACATCATCCGGCAATGTAACTTGAACGGGGGTAATTCTGAAGCTTATCTCATGAGCGTGTTGTAATAGACAGTCTCGTAGTATTTTAAACCGCTGTGCAGTGTTTTGCCGTCTGATAAAACTCTTGGATCTACTACTCAAATTGGTCTTCCTGGATTGTATTTCCCTTCCACGTTTCTTTATTGCAGGGCTGTTTAAAGTCCGGACGCCCAGCTAATCTGACACGTTACATTTCACAAAACCCCCGCAACAGTTTCACTTCACTTTTACAAACGTTTTGTACATTTTATATTAGCTTTTAGGAAACTACTCTGCGTCCGTTCTGAGCAGGTATTCTTGTGTTATTTGCGAAAGGTGGTTGTGTTGAATTTATCAGATTTTATAAAAAGAAAAACAAAAGTGTCTTCATTACCATCTTATATGATATGACAGACTTGAGAGTCAGGTTGACCCATAAAGAGCGTGGTGACAACTCTAACTTTTCCATAAGTTTGGGGGAACCACATCAAATATTGCTGGTTTCTCTTTCTGACTGTGGCGCGTACTTTTATCTACTTTAATACATGACTACACATCCAGCAACAGGCCCGCTGGATTGTGACATAAAGGATTATGATGCCTCAACTTTATTTCACATGGCAGCTTAGTTTAATGTTGTAGTGGCATTCTTTTATTTATTCATAAGATGGTTTGGTAATAAAAGTTAATCATTAATTGGTGAGGTTAATTATTGTCACTTACTCTCACAGTGTGCCCACTATAAATGTGTTCTAGAATAAACAAAGGCCGATAAAGTGGAACCGTGTGTTCACCAGGCATGTAAGTGAGACAGACTGAGGCCCGACTGTCTGTTGGGACGGGACAGCTCTACTTTGGACGAATTAATCTCCAGCAGAGATGACTTAGATCAACTTTGAAAAACACTAAGATGAAAACCCATAAAATGATTACGAACGGCGGCCAGAATGACAAGTATTATCAACAAAAATTAATCAGGTGCATCTTTTCATGAACTCAATTAATAATGTGCAACAACGGGGTCTTTTTTCCCTGGAATGAAAATTAATTAGCAGGGGAAGGTCACTCGGAGATGCTGACATCACTCATCAGGCCGCCGTGGCAGTTCTAATTATTTGTCTTCCAGGCTTGGCTGATCAAAAATTATTGCCATACCTGAGCAACATTTAGAAAAAAAAAAAGGCTTTGTTTAAAGCGCTTTTAATTAGACCTGCTATTTGATTAATGCCGTGTAAGCGCCCAGGATCGGCCCTCTTATCAGCATTTCTGACAAGTTTGCTGGGTATTGTTGTGTGAAAGACGTTTCACTGACGCTAACCGACTGCTTAGTATCTAATTCGTTCACTTTAGTTGCAATTAAAAAGCTATTTACTGCGAGGGCACTTGTTGATATTGATATAGATGTTGTAAACTTTGACAAAGCACTCTGTGCTGATGCTTTAAATACACGTGGCATTAAGCGATAATAAGTAAATAATCTTGCATTATGTGGATTAGGCATCGTATAGAACGTATGTAACAAGCGGCGACATCGCGCACCAACACAGTGCCGGGATGAGTTGCGCAACGATCGCCCAAGTTGCTCCCTGCACGTTCTCAGAGCGTGGCTCTAAGGTCCCACAATTTATTGCGTTTTTTTTTTTGTCAGCCATAATTAATAACAGAAGACAAAGGTCACAGCAAGCAAACATGATTACCCAAGCCCTTCCTGATAAGGTATCAAGCCACCGCTGGGCGCCTTGGTCTCACACACCGTACGGCAGAAGAGGAGACTTGTCACGAACCGAGGCTCTCTCTCCAAGCCCTCGCGTTCTTTCACCGCAGAGTTGCCGCGTTGACTCGTCGCCCCAACTATCCCCGACCCTTACTACATCAATTCACATTACCTGCAAATTAGCAAAGTTCTACTTTCAAGCCCGCAGTACATTTGATCCAAATAGACTCTAAATGCCATTTCTGTTCCTATTAACCTACGGATCGGTGTGGCAGATATTTCCATGAGGTTGCCGGGGAGAAAACACGAGGCTAATGGCTTGGTTGTGACAGCGCTATTCATGATGATTTATGATTCTGTGTTTAAGTTGATTACTCCACTGCTGACTCGGAATACTATTTCAATTAGTGCACTGAAGGTCACTCCACGAAATCCCTCCATAATCTATTCCTATTAACACTAATGCGCCGAGTATCCATATCTGTTCACCCTTGTTGATTCAAATCATCCCCACTCCTAACGGCCAGCTTGTTTACCAGTTTACTGGTTCGGACGTATCCTAGATGGTAATTTTCTCTCCTCCCGTGTATCATTAATGTCTTCAGTCTTGACACATGGCTAGGAGGGACATCTCAATAGAGCTCGGGCGCATTTTTTTGTATCGCTTTTATTATTTCTAATTTGTTTTACAGATCAAGTGATATTTATGCTGAATGAAATTGATCCTGAAAGCCCCGTAGGCAAACGCGGCGATATTGCGCTGGGTTAGAAAGCAACAGCCCCCCCCCCCCGATTACTTGTCATCACGAGAACCAAAATAGCCTCACCGTGATCAAAATTTCAGAGGTCCAAATTAATTTTACATCACTTCCATTCATACTCCCACTCACCCATGCAGCGGAGGAAATTAGCTACCTGTATTTAATGTAATATGTTCCCACTGTAAGCGCTGGTGGACATGATAGACTTAATCAGTTCACACTGAATCAAAAAGCTCACCAGACAGCGCTCAGCGATGAGCAATGAATTAAGTTTCAAAGACGGGGTCTCTGAGTTTACCGCTGAGAATGGAGGCCTGCTTTATGTTACGCCGCACTCAATGCAAATAGACCTAACCGTCTGATTCAGCTGATTGCAACTGAGGCGAGATATAAATCCGAAATTGGCAGCACATTTTCTTTCCAAAAGTTCATTTCATTTTTTGCCAGTTCAACTTTAAACCGTCTAGTTGTTTGGATAAGCAGCGAAATGTTGTATCGCATTTCAAACGAGCAGATCAAAATTAAAACGTGCAGAGCTCTTATCAGCCACAGCAGGCCTCGAGGCCCGCAGGACGGGAAACATCTTTTTCTTTTTGAGAGAAGGGTAAAAGTGCTGACATTGTCACCAGTTGATGGGACTCTATCCAGGGGGATAGGTGAAAACACTTGGGCACAGCGACATCAATTTTCAAGATGATTTAACTCCGCGCTCCCGTGTTGGAGGGAAGAAACTTCAGACCCCTGATTTACCTCCGATGACAGCCGCGCGGCCCCCCGAAACAATGTTTCCAAGGCTACTAGCGAATGACGAGTGGTCACGTCTGTACAGCCGTCCCCATTGGTTTGATTTATGTGACCGGGATCCAATAAAAATGGCAATCAAATCAACCCAGCCACTTTACAGGTAGAGGGCTGTCTGATTGAGTTGTCGAAGGCATGGCTGAGGCTCAGAATGATTATGCCAGGAAACGGAGAGGGGTCCATCTCTCCGAGCCCAACAAGGACACCATACATCTCCCCGTGCAGCTTTCCCACTCCACTGTGAAATGTATCCAAAATAACTGCACACCTACCGCTCGCCTGCCTCCGCGCTCTGAAGGTTATTTGTCGTCTGAAGGACTCTCGCTGTCAGAGCATGATGAATACCATGTACACAGACAAGAGCAGCGTCAGGTCCCGGGATTAGCCGGAAAACTCACTGATCTGTGAATAACCTAAAAAAGAGGAGCCGAAGATTAGCAATGATGCTTTTAGGAATGATCCATCAAACTCAACTACCTCAGTCACTCAAATGAATCATCTCACTTGATTCTTTAACCCCGGGCGAAGTGCGAGTGACTGCGGCGCGTACCTGCAGGTCACAGAGATCATTTTGAGGATGTTTATTAAATCAGTGCTATCAATTTTCTTACTGATCGTCTTTTATCCGTCCCGTCCTTGGGGACGAGTCAAGCACACAATGATGTTAAAGGTTGCGGTATTCAACATACGGCTTTTTTTTTTTTTCTTCTTCCCGTTCAACCTCCAGAGCTCCGCAGGCAATATTGAATTACGGCCATCGGCACAAAGCGCAAAGTGATGCCTGAAATACAGAGAGGGCCTGTCACTGAAGCTCACTCGCTTCTGTTAACAGTGGAGAACAACAGAAAAATTACAAATAAATAGCAAACAATAATCGTGAACTATTTTGCCTCGGCTTTGAACTAATGACAACTCAGGCAGGCCTGTTTACCGTGCATGAGGAAGCACACATTCAGGAAGTAAATTGGATCAAAGTACAAGCAGCTGCTTAAGCACTTACCCGCTTCAATAAGCAGAGTGAAATCACCATCATTGTTGCATTAGAGTGACTTGCTTCAGTCACCAGCCAGGAAAGCAGACAGGAAGAGGAGAAGGGGAGCTGATAGTGCACCAGCTCCATGTGTCATGAAGGAGCCGCTGGCCAGCAGCCAGCGCGAGAGGAGAACAATTGAACATCACTGTGGAGTCCTTTTGTGTTGGAAACACAATCACCTTGTTAGAGAACAGAACGCATTGTACAACAGGTACAAACACATCCTCTGGAATAATGGCGGAGCGCGAGCCGTTTCGCCAGATCATCCCACACGTTTCAAGACGTCTTCCCTTTCATCGCGATAGTCGCCTCAGTGATATTTCACAGAAAAGGAGGCAAAAGTCAACAGAGAACATATTTTTAACGAAAGATGGATTAAGCCTGTCGGTCATGATGAGCAAACAAACTTTTTAAAGGGTCAAGGCCCGAGAGCGGAAACAAAAATTCTCTCATCCAAAAAGGATCCGAAATGACATCATCCGAAGTTTCCACTGACCTCCGAAGACCTTTCCTCTCCGGCAGCGAGGACACAAGGAAGGGGTTCAAGGATTGAGCAAGTCAGTTGGACTAACATGCCATGAAACAGGAAATAGCCACTCATTGATTTTGTGTGTGTCCAGAAAAGATCAATTTTATTCTTCCTTTGTTTTTCAGACCACAATGCACTAAAGCTCCTGCAGCAGCAGGATGTGTTTCGTACAACCGCGGTCCAAATGAAGCTATAAATCAAGTGTTGGAGCAGAAACACATAATGTCATCCCCCATGGACCCGCATGCCGTACAGTACCGCACCTCAAACTCCTCCACTCTGCTCTCCTTCTGTCCGCACAAACAATGTCAGACAATCTAATTAATATGACTGTCAAAATATGAAAACAAGGACTATTGACCAACTGGCGAGAAAAGGCATTATTATATCTGGATGTGTCTGTTCTTATGCTGAAGAAGAAGTTGGTCACGGTTTGATTATTTTGCATCTCATTCGCTCCTTTATGACCGTTATCTGGTTCAACATCATTCTGTCGTCATGCAGTTTGCTGATTAAGTGCACGTGCGCGTGTGTGTGTGTGTGTGTGTGCGCGCTCATCTGCGTGCGTGTGCATAAACTGACACTTCTTTAATTGTATTGCACTTGTGCTATCTGGTGCCGGAGTTAACTCGTAAAAGTGAAGTCTTAAGCAGATTCCCAGCGTCTGCCTGTTTAAGATTCATAGAAAAGACCATCCACCCCAATCAATATCTACTTGAGATTTAAGTTGCATTATGTGTCCCCTTCACAGGCATGATTTAAAACATCAGCACAAAGTATTCTTAATTTTATTGCCTGCCGTAAATTAAAATTAATGACGCTGACATCCACAATTAACAATGAAAAATGCAGATTCTTATAATTACTTTAGCAGTAATATTGTTTTCAGCCCGGGCTCAAGGTGCTCCTCGTGTGCTCCTCAACATTCAGTAAAACACAAAAAAAGACAGCTTCATTACATTTTATTTGCTATAGGAAACAACAACAAAAAAAAAAAGAAGGGCCTAACAAAAATCCACAGCTCATTTGGGAATATCTCGCCATGCATAATTAAGCAAATTTGATTGGAATTAAGCATGACTTCTTTTGGTTGGGTTTTAATGAATGCAAATCAGGCATCTACATCCCTAAGATTAATTTCAGCCAATTAAAAAACAAAGCTTGTTGGAAAGTGTAAAAAAAAAAGTGTTCAAAGCAGGGTAGCAAAGCAGTTTCTCTCTCCCTCTCCCATTCCCTCTCTCCTCATCTCATCTTCATAACATGCACTCAGGAGAATCCCCCCCCCCCCCGCCCTCTCAACTTTGATCATTAGCATGAAGTTACAGGCAAACAGTGTGAATTCAAATGTGGCGGAAATACACCGCCAAGATCCTTATGTCTTTCTAATCTCAAAGTCGCCCCCCCCCCCCCCCCCAATAGTTTCTTTACACAGTTATTGTTTGAGCACGTCTCTTTTTAGCACGTGTCAGAGAGTCGACTGAAATACGCTCAAACGTTGACGCCACGTGCTTAATTTTCTCGCTCGCGCCGCAGAGGTAAACGCTGCGGCGCCGAATACATCATTGTTGCGGGTCCTTTGACGGGACGAAATATGACAATTATTCTGCATTAGTTTGCCCACAATAATGTTGGCACAACCCGAAATCAACCTTTATCAGTGTTCAAGAGCGTTCCATCCATCTGACTTAAGCACTCAGGAGGTCTCATCGTGGTATTTTCCATGTGAAGGCACCATCGCACACCAGACCAGTGACAAATAACGCCGCTCACACCAATAACAAATGCCGGTGTCAGGCGGAGTGTGTGTGTGTGTGTGTGTGTGTGTGTGTGTGTGTGTGTGTGTGTGTGTGTGTGTGTGTGTGTGTGTGTGTGTGTGTGTGTGTGTGTGTGTGTGTGTGTGTGTGTGTGTGGCTGGCGTAGGTGCAAGTCTCATTATGACAGCCTTGCATTACCCTCCATCTCAAATGTTATGCTGTTTTTGCACCTATCAGTAAATCCTGATTATTTGGAGAGTCGAGACGCGAGCTGCTAATGATCGAGGGGCAAGAGCGCACCTTCAGGCTAATGCCAATCCGCCCGCTCGGAGAGCGCCGTGTACATTGATTTGATCTCCCACATCAAAAGGCAAAACAGTGGTGCAAGTCAGCACATCCCCAGTCAATGTCATTCCTTGAAGTGATCCCCCCCCCCCCCAACACACGTGCATCTTCACGGGGCCTGTGGAGGGAGGGAGGGGAGAGGAGAGGAGAGGAGAGGAGAGAGAATTAGGTGATCGGATCTATTGGCATTTCTTTTAAAGGAGATTCATGGCGGGGGGACACAGGGAAAGTGAGGAAAAGTGGTCCAGCCCCCCCCCCCCAATCCACCCACTACTCAGAGCCAGTTGTGAGAGGCTCGCCGTGTTTAGATTGCATTAATCCCTCTGTCTCTACCTGTTACAGAGCTTTCATTAACGTTGTCTTTTAACATCAAGTCTCCTGCAGAGTCGGGGAATAAGTGGGGAGTTCTCAGAACTCCGCGGAAAGTTCAAAGCGCCGCGAGGAACCCCTTTATGTGTTGTTCCCTTAATCATTCAAAAGCCCATCCTGGTATGCCACTTGCGTAGGCTCCTCCATATGACGAGGAGAATTAATATTTGCCCTCTGATGCATTCTTTTTTGAAAGAATAAAGGAATGTGAAGGGGAGGGAGAGGGAAAAAAAAAAAAGCATTATCTATTCGAGGAGCGCGGGGAATACTCCGACTGCGTCTCAGTTCTGTTGTAGCTGCTGCGTCTCATTTTGTCTGCAGCAGATCACAGGGCCGCAGACTGGTGCCTTTCTGGGGAGGGGGGGGGGGGAGAGTGGGAAATTGTACTGTTTTATTAGAACCCTGTGGGAGAGTTTTGTAGAGGCAAGCATGTCATTGAGCCCATTTGCATCATGCCAGCAGTGAATAGATATGATAATATTGTAATACTTTGGAATCACTTCCACAAAAGTGCTGTGTGCTGTGTGTGTGTGTGTGTGTGTGTGTGTGTGTGTGTGTGTGTGTGTGTGTGTGTGAGTGTGAGTGTGAGTGTGAGAGAGAGAGAGAGAGAGAGAGAGAGAGCCTCTGGTAGAACCCCTCACGATGTGAAGAGAGATAAGTCCACTTCTCTGTTTTATATTCACTTATTTTTACCTAAAACATTACATATCTACACCTTTAGACTATGACTTATGCTCACCCCTTTAATGAGGAAGACTTGTCAAAATAAAAGCCGGAGTAATAATAATAATTCCGTTACTGTTCTCTATCATTTGTTCCTCTCCGCTCCTTAGTATTTCTGTCTGTTCGTCCTCCCCTGTGTTAATGTATTAACTCCGATGCCTCGGGCTTTTCATTTCATTCGGTAAAGCCCTCGCTTGCTATAGAGTTGGCCTTATGCTTACTTTATGCACCAAGGACCACACATTCAAGCTCACCAGAGCAGACCTACGCGCCTTTTGAAGCATTTGGACCGCGTTATTATGAAAGTGTAGCGTTCGTACATTTGTAACCGCAATTGCAGCTCAGCCATCGGTGTAAAATTTGCTATTCTCAGTTCCCTGAATGCGAACGAGACAGAGAGAGAGAAAAAAAAAAATGTGCGTGCCCTTTATTTTCACACATAATAACACAACAGAGATTATTATTCAGGGGATAAAACCAGTGAAAGGCTATTCAGTGCATTTGTTTCAGACGGCCACACTAAAGAAAAAAAACACAACTGAAAACGGGAGTAATGTGCACAAAGCCTTTAAACATTCCATGCATTCAGTCGTAGCTTTAAAAAAAAAAAAAGAAGCTTTTTAATTAATTTTCATTAAATCGCATTTGATGATTTGAAAAGAGGCTACTGTGGAAGAAGCCGTCTGTCTGCTCTAGCTGGGCTAAATTGTGTGGAGTGAAGAGATGTTACTGGGAGATGGCAAGCCCAAGGGACAAGCAGGAGGACAATGCTGTCTCTTGGGAGGATTTTATGCTGCTGAAGTGAATTTGAATACATAAAGGAGAACTCGGGTAGAAGGGAGAGGGGGGTACAACATAGCCTGTGTTCTCCTGGTCCCTTGTGTGGGAAAAGAGGAAGATTACCCTCCGTTTTTTCCTCTTCTTCTTCCTCTCCTCTGGCCCCGTTCTCAAACGACTAATTTAGCATTTTAAGGTCTGCAGTTGTGCCATGAGCACATTTCTCAAGAATCGCATGTTTTGCCTCCACACGTCACATCGCACTTTACCACGCGTGTTCTTCGATGTTAGTTAATCTGTTACTAATGAAAGTATCCGTCACCGCTTCAGAAGTCTGTAACAGATACATTGAATTGCAGTAAAAGTGTTGCGTGGATTTATTGCTTCCACCAAAGAAGCACAAAGACGGTTCATTTTTTCTGCCTCCCCGTCAGCTTGATATCTCAAAAAGCTCAACAGATCGGCGCAGAATTTGGCGGACAGATGTGGGATTAGATTCTGGCAGTGCTCTGGATCCAGGATTTCCTGATACAAGACTCTTATGTTGGCTGTAAAACTAGGAGAATCCCAGACCTTGTTTGTGATGTCAGAAGACAGAATCTGAATGAAAGCGCTTGAAGAGGTTTGAACGGTCCGTGGGCCTCATAGTTCTGTTCATGCTGCTCAAACTGAACGGGGATGTTCTCAGCGATTTACTTCTTTGAGTTACAAAAACATGCAGCACAACATTACACAACACAGGAAAAAAAAGAAAGCAGCACATTGGTATCGGCACATTTTCCTGCTCGGGCCGGGAACGCCCCGCACATTCTCCCCTCTTAGTTTTCCTGTTTGGTCTGCCCTCTCTACTCTGTGCCTTATCAGAGCATCATTCATTCCTCCTCCGTGATCCTGCACTTGGCTGTGGTCTGCGGGGCTTGGCGCCCTCCCATTCCCCCTTCTGCCCCGCTAAAGACACTGCTCGGCACTGTTCTTTGTCTCCGGCTGAAGGCAGAGGGGCATTACTTGTTGATGTGCTGCAGCCTCACCTGTTTGCGTTTGCACCTCGCCGTCATGTCCGTCTGCATCGGGATCTTTCTATTCTATGCAGCTTATAGAACAACTAGACATCAACGGTATTTAAATGTGAAACCTCATGTGTCCAAAGGGACCTTTAAGGTTCATCTTCTTTCATGATTATATCATAGACTTTACAGTGTAAAACGACTTTCACACTTTTAACATTTGATCTAACACCGCAGTACATCAGTGACAAAGGTCTTTCTTTTGCACAACAGCATCTGTTAGATTAGGCGCTTAATGCATCCGCGTTGGGGTCCATGAAGTGAAAACATCCCTGGGACATGCAGGGGCATGCTAGCCCTGCTACAGTGCCTCCACACCACAGTAAGCATGAGCCAGTTGATGTGTTCTGTGCTCCTGTAGAGGTCACTGTTGTGTGGCGCCTCCGTGTCACATCGGGACGCCATCAGCAGCCCGGGAGCCTTCCTGTGTGAAGTCTGCATCGAACGCTGTGACATTGAAACAGACTAAGAGAATGTGAGCAGGAGACGAATTACAAAGTTAATTTTGTTTGCAAAGCCACGGCGTCTAGTACAAACACCGCTTTAAAAAAGGGAAAAGTTTGTTGGTGCTTAATCTGTACAATGATGAACAGTAATTATGTTTTTGTGCCAGTGATAATCACGCTGTCCCAGTAGTAAGTTAATTTGGACCAAATAAAGAATCTTATGTACATATGTCTGAAGGCATCTTAGAATTGTAGGATTAATCCCTCTCTGGAAGAAACACATTATGTTAATCACAAAATCCCCATATTTGTGTATCTGGGAGACGATTGTAGTGAGCAATTATGAGTGGGCTTTATTGCCAGGAACACAAATTAGGTGCTATGAACGAGTTCATCCCAAGCATTTGTATGTGCCATTTAACTCTGAAATCCTTGTTTATTAAACTCCAATTGCACATATGAATCAACTCGTCGGCATTAATCACGAAGTACAAGGGCCCAGATGGTACAATCTTAGCCAAGCTTGAATTAATAGGAAAGGGTGAGTCGCTGCTGCATGGAGATCCTCTCAAGGACCTTTGAAGAATGACATGAATAATCATTGTTGTTGGACGCATAGTTTACTAAGTCAGCCGAGCATAGTAACCCTCTGCAAACGGAGAGATATTACGGCACATGGTGCCGCCCTGCGAACACTTATTGATGTATTACAGCGCCGACGCTAAAATGAAGAACGACTCCTTAATGTTACAACTCATAATGTAACATTTTAGTATCATATCATGCACCGTGATATCGGTATCATACGGTGATCATGATTACTGAACACGAACACGGACAATGTGACGCAGCATTGGTTCCTTCCGTTGTTACAGCCTGCAGCTGATGTTTCTGGTGAGCAGCTTCTCCTCAGCTTGGCGGGCATGACAGTGGAGTAATTAGAAGTTTGTCTCTCGGCGTCTATGTTAATGACCAGATGAGCCGATGTACTGGATCGGTATCAGAGGCTGAACTTAACTAGCTGGGTATTGGCCAGTGATGCACATTAAAAAGTAACTGCACACTTAACACGTGTTTTAAGTAGGCGGCAACCTCCTGTTCTGAAGAGTGAACTTAAAGCTGCATTCTCTCTAGTGTCCAGCAGGGGGCGACTCCTGTGGTTGTATAGAAGTCTAGTCTAAAATGACTCTACTTCTCTCTTGATTTATTCCCTCAGTAAACATTGTAAACATGAGTTTATGGTCTCAATCTCTAGTTTACAGTCTTCTTCAATACAGCATGATGTTCATTTACTACATTATGCTCCATTTAGAGTCAAACAGACCATAAAGCAGGATGTGCTTTAGGGCGGATATTGAAATTTCTTATCGAATTTTGAAGAATAAGCATGCTATGGTTAAAAATGACTCAAAACAGCATCTACTGTTTTTCATCGGCCCTAATCTTAAAGGCTAACTCTGAGATAGGTTCGACCGATTGGTATTTATCGACATCATGAATTAAAATAATATGAATGCCCTCTTATCATACCCCCCCCCCCCCCCCCCTCGCCTGTTCTCTCCTTTCTGTGGACTGGAAATCCAGCTAGCAGCCCATTACAACATCTGGAGAGTGAGTGTTAATGATGATCTGGAGATAGCAGTGTGCTTCCCTACGCTGTGACAAGATGAAGCTTACGGTTGTTTCATTTCACTCATTTAGCGGCTCACTAGTTAACTAGCTAATGATAGCTTGCTAATTCCACCACGTTACCATGCTAACGTTACACTGGTTACAAAACAATGGGTTAAGACCTGCAATTAACCGACCAAATTAGCTACCTTACCCTATAAAGGCTATGAAATTAAGAGTAGATACGGCTCCATGTTGCCTTACATTCAGAGGAAGATTCACAATCAATTAGCTCCTCATGAAACCAAAACACTGTTACAGGATCAGGGCGAATAACTTGTTCAGATCGGGACATCAAAAGTAGAGTTTGTAGTTCCTTAGTACTAAGGTAGAACACGATCACTATGTAATAGATCTTAATAAGCAGTCGCTAATGTCTTCAAATGCATTCAACAAAAGGTCAACCTGACACTATTTATTACTATCTCCACTATCTATTCTCTATTATCTATCTATTATAGTTAACAAATATAACTGAATAATTGAACTGACAAGAGTCACACGGCAGCTATTAGGCTGTTTACACAGCCCACAGTAGGCTACATACACACATACAGTAATCCGATGTGAGCCCGGGTCAGGTACAAACCCTGGGTTCTAATAGCATCTGCTATGATTCAATGTGTCATATATCAATATCACACAATAAGAAGAATAAGAGGAAATAGAGGAGATGAAGAAACCGTAGCCAACGAGAACGGGCTGACAAACAAGGCTCTAATGGAAAGTACTTCACTGAAACTCAATTACACCTGAACATTTAGGAAACTGTGCCGGATTCCATCTCCCTACATGGACATCCATCCTGTCACAGTCCTCCTCCACTTTGCTCCAGCTCAGCTGTAATGCATTCCAGCTCAGCTGATCTCCTGATTCCAAAGGACGTCGCATCTCATTTCTTGTCACTTGTCTTCTAAATTCCTAAAGGTACAATTAGCATTTTGTTTGATGAAATGTTGAAAGGTTCATGGATTGATATTTGCAACAAAAAAAAATGTAGCACAGCCCCCCCCCCCCCCCTCCCAAATGCAAATCCTGACATTTATTAACTTTTATTACAGATGCTCTGTTTATGGATTGTAAAAACTCTGCATAGATTTAATGGGAATAAAGTAAAATTACAATGTTTAAACACAATCAGTGTGGCAAACCAGCCAGTGTGTAATTTAGTGTTGTGTGGCAATGAAATGTTTTACGGGCCTTGATTTACGTCCTGTGCATGGCATTTCTAATGAGAGGGAGCAACATTGCAGTGCGCCTGTGTTCCAGGAAACTACATTTACAGCACATCTTTTTTTCTCAGGAGTGTTTTTCCCCTGTGAAATAATGTCAGCACTTTCCCACCTTCAAAGTCCTTTTGTTTCCAGATCTATTAACAATTCTAATTGTACAGGAACACTTGTTAAGTAAGGCTGGTAAATAAAGCAGGAAACGCATTATTTCCTTTTAGTGCAGATTAAAGGTACAGCTATGCCGGCTTGAAACACATTAATGAGGTTTTAAATAAAAATGCTGGCAGGGAATTTACACCGCTGACTGGTTTAACTGCAGTAAGCAGTTGATTTTCCTTGATGTTAAAGGGGAACATTATTTCACCCACTAATGAAAAATACATCTTTCCACCCTCCTATCTGTTAATTAACATGTTTGTGTTCAGGGATTTTCAAAAAGGGATACAATCGCTTTCGATCTGATTAAAGTAAGTGATACATAATAGGGAGGTTGTTTTTCTTGGGTCCTTCTGTTAATTGAATAGCTTTGTGTGACTCTGAATGTTTTTTCCTATAGTCACAACAGTTTGCCCGGGCCGAGCGGCGTCGGGACGCCCCTATCTTAATTACGGATCACTTTCCAAATGTGGTTCAATTTCCTCGGCGGGACAGGTTCTGTTAACTGCTGTTTTTAAGGCCAATAACAACGTCAAAGCTCGGAGATGATTAAAGCAATTAAAGTTTCCCTTTGTTTCCTAAGCGCAGCGAGATACGGGGCCGCCTGTTTGTACAGCATTTATTAAACATTTACTAAATGGAATTGAATCTGTCATCGATGAAGTTTTCCGAGACAATTACCTTTTAGCACGGCAAACACTGTTTCACTCAGCTAACGCCTCACAGCTTATGGCTGTGATTAGCCATTTGATTTCATCAAGCCAAACTGAAATCCTCCAGCAGAGAGAGAGAGAGAGAGAGAGAGAGAGAGAGAGAGAGAGAGAGAGAGAGAGAGAGAGAGAGAGAGAGAGAGAGAGAGAGAGAGAGAGAGAGAGAGATTTAAATATAATTTTACCATCGGAATTTCTCAATTAGCATACCACATTTTCTCCATTAGATAAACTGCCTTTAGAGAGCTGACTGGTTTAATCTGTTTAATGTCCGTGTAAACTATAATCTCCTGATTCTAAAAAGAAATCCCTTAAGGACATCATTCGCATACACTCTTCATAAGGCATTTTTTTTTTTTTTTGAAAGACATGATCGAGTGTAGCTTCTAAAGAGGGATTGAACGGTGACGGGGTTCGTTGTGCCTATCGTGCTTTTCTCGTCACGAGGATTGTGCGAGTTGTGCGTTTAGCCGATCATCGGTAATTACGCCTTCACGAGCTCGTCCTTGCCCGACCGCCGCTGCATCGCACAGAGGGCCACGGATGCGTCTCAGATTGTTCCTACTGTACGCGTGCGCTCGCTCAATGAGCGTCGTGGACGATCCAGGAGAGATCTCGCCACGTGACGCCGCGCACGAATCAAACTCCGATCTCGGGAGTGAACCCGAAGCGCGTCTGTGTGTGCTCGTGCGTTTCCCCGCCAATCATCGCGGCGCCGGGGCCGTTAGCGTTTTATGGACAGAGAAATCAGGATTTGTTGTTATCCCGTTGAACAATGAGCAGAGCGAAATCAGAGCGTTTACATGCATATCATTGGCTTCCATCATACACTGCGGGCTGTGTGAATTAGGGCCCCGCAAACACAGCCTCATTCTCCTTGCATCACGCCAAGAGTCACTCCATTGATTACCCTTCCCCGCTCCCAGGAAATGGCTCATGCATCTCGTGTACATTATAACAAATGTTCTCTTTGCATTACAATTGAATTGTGATTGTTATGTTCAATCAATGGGGAAAGGTCACGGGATCGCTCCTGCCAGCGCTTTAATGGAGAAGTCGATGAGGATTCATTTTAATCACTGCGGCTGTGGCAGAATGAGCACAACACCGAGAGACTGTCAATGGCCCGGTAATTACCGCTGTTTATACAGGTTTCTGCTTTGGCAATTTAGATATCCACAAATCTCTCTGTTTCCTGCACCCCGGTTATATTGGAGGCTGCGCGGCATCAAATGAAGTGCTGCGGGACGTGGGCCGTGACTGCTCTAATTGTGGGTGTGAGGCTGGCTCTTTGAAAACCAAAGTGAACTCCATTTGCTCCTCTTTTGAGCAGTCACATTACCAGAGAGCTGTTATTTCCAATACTTTGTGTGGAGGAGCGTTGCATTCGCTCAGCTGCGTCTGAGTCCTGCCCTTGTGACAGTTGCATCAAGAGGGGGAAGATTAAATCGCCCGTATTTACAATGCACGCCTGTCTACTGTAAGAGTGCGGAGAGATGCTGGGACTAAATATGGCATTGTGATTATACGCAAGTGCAGAACGTCAAAGACACAGTTGATGTCGACTTAATTTCCCAGAATTCTCACTAAATGTGGACTCCGTCTTCCTTTGCTGATTTCTTAATCTTTATTTTCTGATTTTTGGGTTGTAGGCTTCTCTCTGGTCACTCTGGTCGATGTGTGTTGTTTTACACTTTGACTTTGACTGTAAAACTGGTTGGTGAATTTATATTTTGGGCAACAACTGTGGAGCAGAGCTGCAGCTTTTGTGGAGACGAGGGCTTTCTTATCGAGTAATCCTCCGATTGTCCACGCTGCTGTTTTCAAACGCATCGGTCCAAATAACAAAGAGATTTCATTTGCAATGATAGAAAACGGGAAAATAAAACGGCAAATTTGATTTGAGAAGCTTGAATCATAGAATGTTTGCAGTTTTGTCATAAAAAGGGACTCCAATGACTAATCGAGTCCTCGACTTCGTTGCTGATTCATTCCCAGTCGTGTCCGCTCTCATAGAATACTCCATATGTTCTGGGTCGTGACTGTAAAGGTGGTGATTCTGTACGGAGGAATGCAGAAGCTGCGTCTCAACAGAAGCCCTACGCTGCTATTTGTAATTAGAGCAGAAATCAGTGGCCAGTGGGGAGAGTTATCACACACCCTCCACCATCAGTGTGCTCCCTGACACCCCCCCCCATCCCCTCCCTCACCCCCCCTCACCCCAAGTGGCATGTTTGTGTTGGACGGGTGGCTAAGGATAGATGGGGTCAAGGCAGCGTAACCTTGGAGAAACAAATATTCATGATCAATAAGTGCTTTATTCCGAGCATCTAAATGATTCTTATGTCTGAAGCTGCCCCCCCCCCCCCCCCCCCCCATGCTTGCCCATGCGGAAAAGCAGTTTGAAGATTTATGCCGACTAGGTAAAAGGACGTTTTAAAAGACGACACAGTATCACTGCTTTCAAATGTCATGTAATCATAGGTTAGGGGAGAGTGCTGGGCACCGAGAGCTAAGTGATGTTACAGATAATGAATTGCCTCTGAAATATAATACGTCGTGGGTATGATTCTTTGTTCCCGGCTCTGTACACCAACTCGCTTCAATTAAAGTTATTTATCTCTCTTGTTTTTTAAGTTCATCAATTATATTGTGATACACTTAACGTCCATAAGAGGATGATGTATGATTGGTCTAATTATTTCTTATTCACCGTGCTTTCTAAAGCATATCAATTTTGTTAATACCATGTAATTAAAACACGTCAGTGCGCCACAAGTTGCCGGGCTGTATTAATGACTATGAAAATTATTTTAATTAAATAGCCAATTATAGAAAAATCCTAACCATGAGAATTGACATTTAAATGAATTCAATTTAAATTGCTTTTCAACATTGTTTTATCAAAGCTTTATGGGGTGAATAAATTATGACATCAAACAATATACTGTGTCATTGATCATACACAAGTCTTGTCCCGTATCCATACATTTTGAAACACTTTCCTGATGCCATTCATCACGCCGGGTGATTACGTTTTGACACGGTCATTTGTTTACCGCAATCTCGTCCACATGTACTGTACTTCTGTGTGCTTTCAGGAGAACTCCGTTCACCGGCGGCGTTGCCGAGCGCTGGGAACTTCACTCGCGGTACGAAATTTCCAGCTACTTCTTTTTGCAGAGACAACTTATTCCCATGAAGAAAAAAAAGAACAAAGTGACAAAGTAATACGTGGCCTTGGTGAGCTGCTGCCTTTAAGGACAGGATCCCGAACGTGCTTTTTACAATTAGTAGTGATTTCTGCATTACAACAACGAAGTTCACGGACTCTATTTTTGTGTTTTCATAACCGGGGTCACATGCTGCCCACCCAGCCTGTTGAAAGGCCGTCTGTATCTCCAACATCACACATATCCTGTGGTGCCTTTTAATACCTATTAGGCAACTCTGCCTGGTTTTTTCTTTTCTCTTCCCCTGCATAATGTTAATGAAAGTCATTTTTCCAGACATTACAAGCACAATGATTTGCAGTTAACCCATGCAAACAAGAGAAATAGTGGGCAAACTGTTGTGACATTCATTGTATATAATGAAATCTTAATATGGTGCATATTTAAGTGAAAGGTTAGCAACATAAAGGGCAAATGGATTGCCTGGCAATGAATTTTAAGCAGCTATTGATTTTACACTACAAGCCACCTCTTTCCCTGAATGATAATTTTGAAAGCGGCACACTGCTTATCTTAAAGCTGATCTGACACAACAGGACAACAGCAATACACGGAATATTAAGGCCAACGCAGGCTGTGATGAGCAGCCGCCTCCCTGATGTGCACCGCACTCACTCCACTTAAAGAGGAGTCATGGTCAGTGTGAAAGTACTCTGCAAAATGCATACTTCTAACAGCAAATAGACAACTTTTGAATTAAAAAAAACAAACAGTGCAAAGCTTAAGTAGAACTGGTTATTTGGAAATGTAATGCAGTCTAATGAGCGCTAGCAAATTGGGGACAAAAAGATAAAAAAAAAAAGCCCTGACAGTTTTTATACATAAGTTTAATTTCTGCAAAACTCCAAACAAGGTTCCCGCAGACTACATTTGAATATTTCTGTTTCTCTCAATAGATCTGTTAATGAGATGCGCACGCTGGAACAATCCAGCGTAGTTCAGTGTTTTACACCGACGGGTCGATCTGGTGGGAGAGGTATTGTAATTCATGACGCGCTCCAGCGGTCGCACACATGCGTGAGCTCTACGTGAGCTCTTATTGTACGCGACCCCACCTCCACCATACCAGCGCTGCGCTTCCTCCCTCTCTGAACTGTATCCCTCTTTCTGCCGCGCCGTCTGAGGCTGGGAGACAGTTGAGTTGAGTTGAGTTGAAAGTAGCCGGGTTGAGCTGGGCTCAGCGCTCTGCATGGTGACATAGTGCGACCCTTCAACAGGCTGCTGCTCTGTCCTGCAGGTTGGGCACTATATGTGTGCAGAGGCAACGGTTGGCATTGCAATAGCAAGACACCCAAAAACAGTGTATTTAAATGTTGATTTTATTATTATGTATGTATTATTATGCTAACTGCATTAGCCTGTGTTCTCACACCACTTCAGATTAAGTATATTAGGCTCTGGCAGTATGAAGGTTTTGGTTTCACTAGTGCCTCTTCATCTACAGCTCATCTGAGTTCATTGACTACTGTAACACTGCTGCCTCTTACACAAAAACACAATAGTTATTAGAACTTCTGACATGAAGCGCTGCACAACACGACATGGAGCGTTTACAATGCATCCTGATGGAGATTACGGTCAAACTTTTAGTGAGTAAATGCACTTTTATATCTAATCGTTGTCGTGTAGAAACCACCGTCGCCTCATGTCGTGTCATGCTGTTACTCCATACAAAAAGCCAGTAGCCACTCTTGACTGTAAATACAATAAACATAAAGAGATAATTCAATTGGACTTCCCCTCCCTCTCTCACAGATCGCGTGCACCCTGAACACTGACAGCAGGTGTAACCCGTGTGTTGTCACTGACCACAGTCACACATGTATAAAATAAACATTCTAATTTGTTCACGCGTACCATCCGACGTGATCGTGTTTCTCTAACGTGGAAGAAACAATCGGAACAGACTGGAACATAGCTGTTCTTCAAAGGCTTGCGTGTCCCCTAGCTCCGCCCCTTCTGTACCGTGTGACAACAACAACTCATCCACAGAGCGGAGCTGCACTTTTCAGCTCATTTTCCTCCTGTCATTCCTCCTCCTATCTTTGATCATTGTCCCGCCGCTCAGCCCCCCCATCCCCACCCCCCCAACGCCCTCACTCAGCACGCCTTTTCTCGGCAGCTCCTTTTTACTTCACAACTTATCCGAGGAGCTAAACTCTCGTGGATTCTTTCATTTAGCGGTGTCTCGGCAGGCTGGGTTTTTCTACTTTGAACTTCGGCTACTCTCTTCCCCCTCCTGTAGGTGACCATGGCCGTACCGGCTGCTCTGATCCCACCAACTCCTCTGGTCGCGCCGCCTCCGATCTCGACTCCCACCCTGACGACGTCCCCGCCGACGACAACTTCGTCGCCGTCTCCATCCCTAGCGCCGCCGTCCGCGCCCGGACAGAACCTGTTCAGATCGGAGCTCCTCGCCACCGGCAGCCCGGGCATCCCGAACGCGGCGCTGCCGCCCGGCAAACCCGTGTACTCGACCCCGTCGCCCGTCGAGAACATACCGCAGAACAACGAGTGCAAGATGGTCGAGTTGCGCGGCGCCAAAGTGGCCTCTTTCACCGTGGACGGCTGCGAGCTCATCTGCCTGCCGCAGGCTTTCGACCTGTTCCTGAAGCACCTGGTCGGCGGACTGCACACGGTCTACACCAAGCTGAAGCGGCTGGAGATCACGCCGGTGGTGTGCAATGTGGAGCAGGTCCGCATCCTCAGAGGGCTCGGCGCCATCCAGCCCGGGGTGAACCGCTGTAAACTCATCTCCAGGAAGGACTTCGAGACGCTGTACAACGACTGCACCAACGCGAGGTAAGCGGGCAGCTCGTGTGCGGCAGATTGATTTATTTTCCTTCTGTGGGTCTAAATGTCTTCACGGACACGCCGCGCGTAAAGGCGAGGGAGCAAGGAAGGGAAGACATGTTTCTCTTTACAAAAAAAAAAAAGTGGTTCCAGCGATGACATTAATGTATCATTCTTAAGAAAAAAAAAATGTGTGTGCGTGTGTGTGTGCGTGAGCGTGGGTTTGCTACAATGTGCTCCTGGTGTGTCCGTGTGGACGGAGAGAGGCCGGAGCGCACCACCACCACCACCGACAAAGTTTACAGTGAAAGTTTTTTTTTTTAAACACGTGCAGGGCAAAAGCTTGTGCCGTGATGGATCGCCTGTCTACCGCGGGACGAGTGAATCGATAATGTAGGCTACACCTCGGCCGAGTTCCACCACGCTGTTGAATAAACTTCAAGAAGTGTAGAGCTGCCACAGCTAAAGGCGATGTCACAAATAACAGCACGGCCATCTGTTAGGCTCCTCACGTCACCGTGATTCCTCCTGATTCAAGGGAACTTTGGAACAACCTCATTTTCTTCTGCATTATTATTATTATTATTATTATTATTATGTTCTTGCCACAGGGCCAGTGCATTTTAATTTCTGAGTTAGAATTTAAGTAAACAAGACAAACCCCGATTATCAGAATTATATCTCATTAGTGTAATAATTGTTTTCTCAGTACTGACAGCCAGTACATTTTTTTAACAGTACACTCACGACTCCTGTGTGAGTGTGTGTGTGTGTGTGTGTGTGTGTGTGTGTGTGAAGCCTGTAAGTGCTCGGGATAATCGCCACGCAAACACACACATTAGACCTGCCTTTTTATCAGCCGGCCTTGATTTATATTAAACAAGCAAATTCACACGCAGTAAGCAAAAAGGCGTGGAGATGAATGCATTAACCCGTATTACCAAATCAAATATTTTGAGGTTTTATACGTTTTAATATGGGGGGGGGGGGGGGGGGGGGTGATTTAAAGTGAGGATCAATATTTGATTAAAAGCCATTTTTTACCGTCCTGTTGCTCCTGGCTTTGATGTATCGCTCAGTCTCGCAGGATGGTTCAGCCTGGTCAAATTTACCATCTCACCTGTCACTATGATTGATTCCATATTGATCTGCTACCCAGAAATGAGCTGGAAATGCAAATATGATGGAAAGGCTCACTTCAGTGTGGGGGATAGCAATAAACACTTTGAGTCACTTTGGTTATCTCGGTGTATAAGCATACAGCCTTTTGGGGGAAAAAATATAAATATATATATAGTGTGAGATTAAACTCAATTCTGACTTTTTAGACGCATGCTTAGTATTCCAAGTACACACACACACACATGCACACACACACACACACACACAGACCATTTAGTGCCATTAAGATCCATATGTCTGAGGAGGTTGGATGCATTTTGACCCTCAAAGATCTGCTGTGTCTGCAGAGTGGGCCTGGTCAGAAGAGAGAGGCACATTATCACAGTGACATATTGTTCTTTAATTCCTCAGCTTTCCTCTTGTGCAGTACATTTTATTTAAATTTTTTTTTGAGCAGCCTGCATTTTTATTTTCTCTTTATGCTCTCTTCACACAACGCTCTAAACACTCTTCGGCTCCACATTTCGATCGGCGTTGTAATCGTCTCAACGGCTCACCTGTGCACTTTGGCGCTCATTTACATAAAGCATCGAGGGAGCAGAACCCCCCCCCCCCCCCTCCTCCTCTCCTCTGTAGAGAGAAACACACGGTGCAGTGATCCTCTCCTCCAGTCTGGTGCGGTGGTGGTGGTGGGGGGGCTTCAGGTGACAAAGTATGTGGTTGAACTCTCCGGGTTGTCAATGGGGGGATGGCCAGCGATGGGGTTAAAGGATAATGCAGTGCCTCGCGTCGCTTTAATGACGCTAAAGTGGTGGGCTATTACGGGCACATGGACAGGACCGTAATTGTCTCTGAAAGCAGCCAGGTACTCCCGGTGCTGGGCTGAAATCAATCACTCAGACCCGGCCTGCCTGCCTGCCCCATTTGGAGAATTACATCACGGAGCGGCGAGGCATCCGCCGGATAAAAGGCTTCTGTTACTTAGAAAAGAGTTGATTTTATTTGCTGTGTGTGTGTGTGTGTGTGTGTGTGTGTGGAGGGGATTTAAAACCGCCTGTCGTCGAAATTGCTGTCGACAAAATGATCAGTCGGAGTAAACAGGACACGTGTTGCCCTGCAGGTGAAAACCAGTCCAAAAAGAGAGGCTTTGCACCGACTTGCTGTCAGTATAAGAAAATAAAATAAAATAAGCGGGTTAACCTGCTCGGGTTACACAACAACAGCCCCGCTGCCTGGGTCACTCAGGCTTTTCATCTCGCCCCTATCACCACAATGTCACTACTCTTATTATACAGCGGCAGAGTGGTAACAATGAAGTGAATAATACCTCCTCTACAATGGGTCTTACTATTCCACAAGCTCCCCCCCCCACCCCTCCCACGGTCTATTGTGTTAAAACAACACTGGTCTCATTTTGCACACAGTGTGAATGTGAATAGCATCACAGAGCACCGCTGCATCCCGCTGTTCCAGTTTGGATGTGGACACAAACAAGCTCCGACCAAATTGTTCCCCGCCATGCTTACTTTAGCAGAACTCTTTTTGAACACATTAAATGGTAAACGCTGCTCAGAAATGCAGTGTCGGATGTTTTTTTGTATTTTTTTTTTATTACGGTGATGAGTTAAACATTTTTATTTTTTACTTCTACAGTGACTGTTGGACTTTGTACTTTGCCCAATAAGCTGCACGGTATTTTAGTAATTATTGTTCATCTTTAAGCATACGAGGAATCCAGTCATTTTTGACCCCTTCATTTTCCTAAGGACTCTCGTGCCAGATTAGTAGTGTTGGCTCTTTGCTCCCAGACTGATCCAGGTCCAGTAATCTCCCCTACATTAAGACTCTGGCTCTCCAGGAGCCCTCCAGGAGCCCTCTGTTCCAGCTACTTGTTTTCCTTTTCATTCTCCCCGTGGTGGGATGGAAAAGGTTCTTATTGCTGCGTGACACTTGAACTCTCTGAAAGGTTATTATAACACTGGGGTGGATGAGGGGGGGGGTGCAGAGATATCGCATATCTCTCATTGGTCTGCTTTGCGGGGGCAGGCTACCCGACGCCGGGGCGCAGAAATGCAGCAGTTAATTGACAATCATTGTCTACCCTTGAAGGTTAACCACACGCCCCAGACAATGTCCCACCACTGGGAAACGGGACGGCTTTTTCACTTACATGCCCTTCTTAAATAGATTTTTTTTTTTTTTTTCCCTCCCCGGCTCGATGCAGTCGAGCAGATCTCCCTCTGAAGCGCTCCCGATGTGACAGGTCACAGTGCTCCGACTTCTCCTTCAACAGATATACATTTAATTGATGCTGACGTGACAGAGGGTGCTATGAGAGCTATCACCTCTCTTGTTCCCGTTTCAAGAGTGTTTGTGCCTAAACACACATATTTGCAAATGACGGTAATTGTTTTGTTTAGCGCTCAGTGTGAGCTGCCACCGAGGGTGCCAGCTTGTCTCTCTCCCTCCTCTCCGCCGCCGAGCTCTCTTATAATATATTTGTTTTCTACAAGGCACGGATGTGTTTACAGGTACTCGGGGGAGATTTCTGGATTCCATTCAAATCATTCCCAGTCAGAGTGGGTGCTAAGATACCCGTCACCCAGCAACCACATCCAAGAGGGAGCTCGGGCGATAATAACTTCAAAAACAGAGTGACAGATGCCTGATTAGAGAGCGAGAGAGAGAGAAAGATATACAAAGCGGTTTAAAATCCAAATCTATTCAAGTACTTCCTTGAAAGTCAAATTGGCCCTCATATTGTGTTGTTTCTTTATTGAAGGAGGAAAAGGCATTTTAACTTCTCTCTCTCTCTTTCTCTTTCTTTTTTGCATTTTTAATCCTTCAGTGGGGCTCTGCTAAATTTGATTAGGTACAGTACATGTGCTCAAGTCAACTGTGCAGTTGGCAGATGGCAGCAAGGTGTTTTTCTTTTGTAAACAAATAGTCTCCTTGAAAATCAGAATTGCTTTATTGACTTAACATCCATTCAGCTGGAACGAGTGCTTTTATTTATTTATTTTTTTTACCAAAAATCCACAGTTAACACAAGTATCGGTTCATTTTCTTCCTTTTCTTTTGAGATCTTTTTTTTTTTTTTTTTTTTTGAATAGCTAACAATGAGGCTGAGCCAGGACTCGTTAAGGAGGCTTTGTTTGACACTCTAATGTGGGTTTGTGGATTTAGAGGCTGTTTGCATGGCAGAGAGGCCTGTACTGTTAATTTGCCTGTTGGATGCATTAGTTGTCCGGGCTCCCATCTTATTTGCATGCCTTTACTGGATCGGCAGCAGCAGTTGAAGTACCAATTAATACCTCTACCCGGATGAAATGGTGCAAAATCACACGTCGACATCAGGTCCGTCCACGCTAATCAGCATATTCAAATGACCTATTTTTACTGTGCTCGCCAACCGTAAAGGAGCATTAGCTTTGATTCTTATAGACAACAGAGTTAAGCTGTTTAAAATCTATCTGTCAATATGACTTATCCGGCATATCAAACTAGATTTGTTAAAGGCGATTTTACCTGGTGATTTCACACTTGAGACTGATTGCCTGACAGGCCAGCGATAGATTTTGGGTCACTCTGATTTCCGTGCTCCTCCCTTCCCCACGGCCACAGCTCCCTGGCTCGTCCTCACTCGCGGGCTCCTTCACATTACTGCACATTTAGGGAGCATGGCGGAAGTCACCGGCGCTCGCACCAGGATATTAAATGCTACTGACAGAAGTTAGAGGGAGCAGATGAGATTTTCTGATTGGGGAAGGAATGCAGGCCCTTGCCTGGCTCTGTCTAATATGGTCACATAGAGAAATTGATTTTCCTCAGAAATTAATTAATTTTTCATATAGCCCAAAGCTGGAGTTTAAAAAAAGAGTGCACACTTGCTGGTTTCCTATTTTCCCCCTCTTTTTTAAAGAATTATTGCCTAATCATATTAATACTTTTGCCCCAAGGATGAAAAGATAATTGTACAAATGCATTTGGAAATATGTATCACAGAGTATTTATGATTAAATTATGCAAATAACTCCCGCTCCCATCCTTCGTGGGCCCAGATTGTCTAATTAGGATTGATATGGCGAATAGATGTTGGGGAATCTGAATACAAGCATGTCCAAAGAGCAGAAAATTGAAAATGACAAGGCTGGAATCCTTAAAAAGTGTGTAGTTTTTTTCCCCCCACTCTCTGTCTAATTCAGCGTGGCTGTATCAGGAGTTAATTTGCCCCGGCTTCATTTCTCGTCTGAGCTGACAGGAAAAGGAATCCATCAGGGAAGCAATCTCAGATGGGATTCCACAAATTTCCTCCACTTGTTTTTTTTCTCCCCCCCCCTCTCTTCATTTTCGCGGAGGCTATCAGGGATGAATCTTCTCCTGAGTAAACACGCAGATGTTATTCCTCCAGTGTTCATGTTTTCGGAGCTCTCTACTCAATACAAAAGGACTCCTCCTAATAATTGAAGTATATTAAGAAAGGAATGTCATCCGACAAAAAGCCCTTTGTACTTTATGGAATCTCGGTTGAAGTAATGCACATCAACTCTTTTCTCCTCTGCTTTGACTGAAAGTTAAGAAACACCTTCCTTTAAACAAAGAGCATATTTCTCCAACATCATGCACTTCAGATTACATAACACAGTTAGCTATTATGTGTTTACAGCAGGCGATCGCAGAGTAGATGCATGCTAAGACTCAATATTCTCAGTAATCATCGATAACTGGCTTTCAAAATGTCGTGAACAGATTCTAGGATATTCCTATTTAATAAACCCCATACAGCTGCGTGTACTAGTACTACACATCACTTACACACTATTACCAGAATTCAGAAAACTACTAAATCTATCTTTATGCTGATGACGCACAGATTTATATAACTATCATCCAGTGACTACGGCTCCATTCAAGCATCGAGTGCATTTAACAAATCAACGATTGTAGGATTGTTGAGAATATGATATAATATAGGCAGGATTTAGAAGAAGTAGTCCCCTCTGTCCATATGTTCGGTGGTCTGATCAGACAGCTGCTCAGTAAGACCAGGAGAGACCACAACGGTCCACTTCTCACATCTCTTCGCCCGCTTCCTGTTTGGCCGAGAGCTGATCTCAGAAACGCCACTGTTGGCTTATGCAGCACTGAGTGGAGCCGGTGCCAAAGTACATGTGTGATCTGCTGCTCCGGTTATGAACCGCTCCGACTCCTTTTTTGTTTAGTTTTTTTGAATTGCCTTGTTGTTGAAAGGCGCTGTACAAATAAATGCCTCGCCTTGCCTAGAAATGTGCCATTTCAAATCCTAGTTGGACCTGAACCAACACAGACAGACACACCGTACACCGACCACCGGCTGGATGTAATTTAACAGCGGCCGCGTTTGCTCGCTGGGCTCAGCGGTACATCACAGGGAAGGAATCGGGGAGGAAATGACATCGGCTTCCACTCTCTCTTCTTCTGTTGTTAGCTTCAGATGAACGGCGCAGCGCAGGCACGGCTCCGGTGCCTCCAACAGTATCTATTAAAGGGCTGATTGTTATCTAATCTTTACCTGGCGCTAGCTGGAAAAGCCCCGAAGCTAATGACACTTGAGACTAGCAGCACATTCTGTGGTGGTTCAAAGCATCTGCTTAGTCAATACCTTCTGATGGAAGAGAAAACTAAGAAAACGGCCCCACAGCTATTTACGTGGATTCTGAATTCACTTAGACACCAGAAACACTTTATGCAGTCAATTTGTTGCATCGGATTATAACTAACAATGTGCACAAAATGAGTTCCTGTTGAGCCAGCAGGCTGAACACTAAACGGCTCTCTTGTGTCTGCTTCTGGAGCTTCAGACTCTTGACGTTTGATTCAGGTTTCAGAGTGTGATTTAAAAAGAAAATCCAGGATTTAAATTGAAGCTAAACCGTCATAAGTAAACAGTTAGAATGATAACAATGCTATTTAGTTAGTTTCTCAGCTACATGTCTTTTTTCAACATATTTCACGTGGTTTCTTTTGGACAATCGGTGCAATGACAGTGTGCCATAAATGCTAAAGTTCCATCTTTAGCTTGTTCTCTCCACACATGCAAAGGTCACATGTATAAGTGAACGGTTCTCACCACAGCATTGGACGTTGATCAGCAGATTGTTCTAGATCTGTCTTTCAAATCCCTTTAGCCTTCGCTCAAGCTGCTCAATCAAACTCCACTCATTAATCTTAAGGTCGCTGTCAGCCGAACACTTCTCAAATTAGAACATCTAGAGGAAAAAAAAAAAAAAGTGCGACGTTGTAATGTTCCTACCATCAAATAATAATAATTAGAAAAAATAATTAGCTTATATATTAGCTTCTTTTTTTTTAAACAACCTGATCCAGAATACAAACGTTAAAGACTGCGTGCGGTGTGAGTGGTTTGTTCTTACAGTAGCGGCGTCTTCGGTACAGAACCAGTTGAGCTGTCAGCAGCTGGATGTGGACAGGCAGCTCATTGCTGTAAAACGATAAGGTCTGCAATTTTGTCTGTTACCCATAGCGATGGCCACACCCAGGGCTGCTTCCTGACGGCAGGGAACACCTGTAGAGGTTATGAGCGGGGGATATCAATATCACCAGGTCAACACATTTTCATCTAACACTGACATCTCTCTTTTGCCTCTCAGCCTCTCTCTCTGCCTCTCTATCCCCCCCCCCTCCCTTTTAAAACCCTAGTGAGAATATTGGTGGGAGCCTTTATTGGTTGCAGCTTTAGGTTTCTCTCCTCGTAGACTCAAATGTCACCATCTCCCTGATGTTTCTTTAAAATCGCCTGTGCCACCACTTGCTGTGGCGCCCGGCTATTATTACCCTCCTCTTAAAGAGTGACAGTCGGGTCCTCGGAGACGTGACACGAGCCTCGGCGGAGGGAGCTGTAGTGCTGCGTCGAGCCAAAGCTCCCGGGCCAATCGGATAACACGGAAACAGACCGCCGCGCCGCGTGCACGCACCTTCTATGAGGTGAGGTTAGCCGAAAAAGGTCGGGGGGGGGGGGGTCAGGTCAGCTTCACGCATTATCGACGCCGTCAGAGTTCAGTCAGAGATGAAAGAAAAGCGGATCATAGACTAAAAACACGACGCAGAAGAGCAGAGCGATTGGAATCACTTTAATTGTAATCTCAGGTCGGCAAAACTCTGTCCATGCGTTCGCTAACGCCTTGAAAGCAATGCTCTGTAACAGTTACGTGTGTGTGTGTGTGTGTGTGTGTGTGTGTGTGTGTGTGTGTGTGTTCCCAGTAATTCCACAGCATTGCAGAAAATACAGTGAGACATGTTCTCTATGGAAATAAACACGGTTGTGATAATAAAGCGGCCCTCGGCTGAAATGGTTTGTCCACATACATTAACCCCTGCGTAACTCTCACATTAGCGGCGTGTGAGCGCGTTCGCTCCTGTGTGTGTGTGTGTGTGTGTGTGTGTGTGTGTGTGTGTGTGTGTGTGTGTGTGTGTGTGTGTGTGTGTGTGCCCGAGTTACCCAGCGAGAGAGGAAGAGAGAGAGAGAGAGACAGAGAGAGAGAACTTCACATATGAATGGTCTCGTGTGAAAAGGAGGATGAATTGAGTCAAGCTGACATAGCATGCCAATAAGCTTTGTCTCATTTCCAATGCCGTATTCATTTGTGCCACAGAGAGATTTATTGCATGATTGACAATTATGAGAGGGTGACCTAGTTCTTTGTGATGGAACAAAAATGGTTTTCATCAGTTGTCTTTGCTGTCTTTTGCATTGTGTGTGTGTGTGTGTGTGTGTGTGTGTGTGTGAGACGCTCCCTCGTAAAGAATAGGGATAGCCTCCGTGCAATGAGATACTTTTTCTCCACCCCCCCCCCCACAACCCCTCCAACTACTGAAACTCATGCATTTTTCTAGTAATGGCTTCATATATTTTGCATAGAATCACATCATCCACTATGTCTGTTCCACAGCAGCAAAAAAAAAAATGAATTTCCTACCCCATTAAGCAATGTGAGCTGTCCAAATGGATCACGTTAAAGTGACATTTTTACGAATGCTCTTCAATCTCTAACTTTGGTGTGGAAATAAAAAGAAAAAGGAAGTAATTTGGTCCGTCTGTGAATTATATATATATACACATATATATATATATATATATATATATATATATATATATATATATATATATATATACATATTTATATATATATCTATATATATTACTTGCTGTTCTGTTGTTACCTGATCACTCACATCACAAATACACTCATCCTTTTACTGCTGTGACTGTCAGTAAAAGGGGCTTCTTCATTTGTGCCTTACGTTTCCTGATTCCTTTATCCCTTTATGGTTCATTCTACCTGTCTATTGGCTGTGTGTGTGTGTGTGTGTGTGTGTGTGTGTGTGTGTGTGTGTGTGTGTGTGTGTGTGTGTGTGTGTGTGTGTGTGTGTGTGTGTGTGTGTGTGTGTGCGCGCCCAGTCAGGCTTAGATTACTACGACTGTGAGGAGGAAGTCTCCGCTCCTCCTGGGACTCCTGCTTGACTGGCCCCACAAATGATACAAGCCAGGGTTTAGTTGGGAGTTAATATCCTGCAAAATTGTCCCGCACAGCCTCGGCAGAATGGCGGATGATTAAATGACACAAGCATATCAAAAACATTTTTCTCAGACTAGTGGCTGTTAAGTGTTGCGCCGGTGCAGCCCGTCTCCCAAGGTTACCATTAAAAAGAAAGGAATATTCAGCGGGAAGTGGGGTGTCATTGAGCTGTGAACGTTTGTGCACGGCTGTGTGTGTGTGTGTGTGTGTGTGTGTGTGTGTGTGTGTGTGTGTGTGTGTGTGTGTGTGTGTGTGTGTGTGTGTGTGTGTGCGCACCTGTACGAGTGTGCGTGCTTTAGATGTTTTGTGTAATGCCCTGTTTTGAGTGGTAATAATATCTCAATAGGATTTCAGGGTCTCATTGAGAGGTTTGCTGGAAGGTTGAGAGGACATATGCTAATTGTGCCTAAGAAGACTCGTCTCTCAGAAACACATCCCACAAGAGTTCTCTCCTTGTACACTGGATCTCCCAGTGACAAAAAAAAAAGAAGGCTTCAGGCTCCAAAGCGATCCATTTTATCCTTTTCTCTTTTTTTTTTTTTTTTTTCAAAGGATGCACACTGCTTTGTTTTAACCTCCGCAGGAAAAAGGAGATGAAAGGCGATGTAATAAAGCCAAAAAGGTCTTTCTGTAGTTATCAAATGGCCTTTCACTCCTGACCTTTAAGACGCCACAGTAGGAACCGGAGACAATGCTAGAAATACAGATCGCGTTTCACAGATCAAACACGGCTTTTGTGTAGTTTACTTGCGCGGAGAAGAAAGAAGAACCTTTCACAGCCCATCATCTGAACCGAGGGGAACAAATAATAAAACAAACCAAGACAAAAAAAAAAGAAGAAAATATTTGGGAAAGAATGAACTGCCTTGTCAGCGCCTGAACGGATCAAACACTCGGAAAGTTGAAGTAATGCAGCGACAGATACATTTGGGTTCAGATGCATTTCTTTATCTCTTCCTTTATCTGATATGCTCTTGCCACAACAATGGGCTTTGTGTGTTGTGTATGCTTTGGGCTCTTGTGTGTGTGTGTGTGTGTGTGTGTGTGTGTGTGTGTGTGTGTGTACACATGCATTGACAGTACTGTTTGCTCTTCACGTTTAAATGCATGACATTGACATATGTAGAAACCTTTCCACATAGCTGTGCCGTTTGCTCTACGTCAGATTGTATTTGAATCCATGATGTCCACTAGAACGCTTCATGCATATCTTGATGAAAAACCGAACCAGACGATGCTAAAAGCTTGAGATGAAATGAATGTGTGGCGGTAAGGTCCGAAGGCCACCGCACTTCTAGTGGCCGCGCTTTGTTGATTGTATGTTTCTGCTCTCACTGTACTCATTTTGCATCAATGCCACAGGATTTATATTTGATGGCTGTGTGTGTGTGTGTGTGTGTGTGTGTGTGTGTGTGTGTGTGTGAGACCCTGGAGGTTCAGGATCGGGTTTTTGGAAATGACGAGCCGCTGCATTGTAATGACAGGCCTACAGTAACCAGCAGCCCGTAGACGGGCCGACCACAGAGGCCGCTAATCATGCTCTTAGATGTAGAATGTTATCAGGATGCGACGATGGCACCCCGGCATTCCTGTCATTCTGCACATTCCGCCGAGCGGCACTCTTGAGCGCGGAGCGCCGGTGCCTCTGGACCCCGAAGGACTCCCTGTGTAAAGGGGCCCGGCCCCCCTCCCCTCCCCTCCCCTGCTGGGCCAGGCCTGGTGACAGCTCCTTGGCAGCGTTGTCTCGGCAGGAAGACGTCAGTTGGAGGCTGTGGACGAGGGCCGTCTGGTCAGCGCAGGGTATGGAGCTGGAGATTAGGCTTCACCCCCGCGGGTCATTGTGTTCCCAGAGCTGGCCCGAGCCCGTCGGCCTCGGTATTGTGGAAGGGAAAGGTCAGGTCCGACGACCAGGCTAAGCCTATTAAACAGCTCGCACAGCTTGGCCCTGGAAACCTGACTGTGCTTTCTCTTAACTACCGAGCAGGGAAGGAAAAAAATCTGCTTCGAACAGCTGAGGTCGGCCATATCCTGATGTGAACTGGAGACCACGGCTAATTGCAAATATTATAACTGTATACTCACATGAAAAGCATTGCACTGGTGCAGCAATTTCATATTGCATGTTTCCTTCCTTAAGTACCTAATTGTTCTTACGGAGCCCTCAGTCGGCACGCTGTACAGTATGTGCGCTCGGCTGCCGGCCGGCTTCGCTCCGACAGATCCTGCCGGCGTCGAGCAAATCCTCACATTTATATCCTCTCAGTACTAAATGCTTATGTACCGCATTCATAAGGTCGTCTGAGCCCCAACACGCTCCATAAGTCTCCTTTAGGCCCGCAGTGATGGCTGATGTCAGGATGTCTGCCGAACGAAAGGAAACACGGGCAGATAGCGTTTGATCCGTGATGGAGATGAGTCCACATAGGAGCGGAGCCAGTGATTAATAATGGCGCATCTGGGTAAAAAGGATGTCATCCCCTGGACGTCTAATGAAAGCTCTTGAACATATCTGGGAGAGGCGATATGTTGACAGTGGATGATGCAAATGAGGCTAAATGTGAGAGGAAACCTGAAATGAATCACCCCCGCGTCTCCGCGCCGTTCGTGTGAGTGTGTGTGTGTGTGCTCTCGTGCGCACACACACACACACACACACACACACACACACACACACACACACACACACACTCGCACACATGCCCGCGCGTGCTCGTCTGCGCCCCGACTAGCAGCCAGCCGTTTACGCCACACAAAGCTCGGTGTGACACTCTCCCTCCTTTGTCCTCAAACTGCTAACTGTATTTATTTCACATCTTATCGGGCCGGGCTTTGTCTGTCTGTGAGTCTCCGCACAGTGGAGGCGACCCCCGGAGAAAACTCTGTCAGGCTCTGGGGTGATTTATTAAATTCTGATTTCTGTGAAGGACTTTAATGTCGAGGGGGTGGTGAAGAGCGGGTGGGGGGGGGGGGGGGGGAGAGTGGGAGTGGGGGTGTTGGCGGCGGAGTGGGGGGAGAAAAATATGTCGCAGGTGTCTCTGCCAGCCCCGGGCACTGTTCTCTCTCCATTACCAGTATTGTTAGGTATAGAGAGGCAGGAGAAAAGAGAGAAGTAGGAATCTATGCTGAATTTCTGTCTTTGTTGTGGCAGCGGGCTTGTTTTTTCCCTCCGTTCCAGGCCAGAACAGCGGTATCACGTCTCACTTGTTTGGACTGCAGATAGCGGCGGCGGTGTGGAACGTGGGGGCGACCCAGCTCGGTTCAACCGCTGTATTGTAACGCTGCTCTCCCTCTCTTCCTAGCCACACCTGAATGGGGCTCTAACCATCCATCCAACTCTATTAGGTAAATCCTTTGACCTTATCGACCCCCCCCACCCCCCACCCCCCCACGTAATGACACGTGTGACATATTTTGAGGAGTTCGGTGGATTTTGCGGGGCAGCTATCTGGACCCGCTGGCTTCACTTTCAAACGTCTTCTCGTTAAGCACACTTCACAGGTCAATTGCGGCTGTGCCGAAGCTCAACGCGTTAATTTTAATATCGTTTTATTCGTCTCAAATGGATCAGCTCCTCCCCCTTCGGAAAAGCCTGTTTTACATTTCTCTTTCATATCACCTCCGATCTAAATTGATGCGTTATCATACGTGGATCTCAGAGGAGGGATCAATAGTGACTGTCGGTGGTGCGCGCTGAACCGCGTTTTGAACACGATTTAGTCCTCCACATTATAAAATGTGCTTTAAAGCTAAATCACAGGTGCTTTTCACATGCCCCCCCCCCCCTCCTTTATGAGGATTGTTTTTTAAAACGGAGAACAGAGGCTGTAAAAGTGACGCGTCGCCTCCTCTGATAGCTGTGAAGCAGTTTGATCAAAAGGGAATATCGGTGAGGGGCCGCCGCCGGGTCTCGTCTCCCACACGCCGCTTCCAAAGGGGCCAAAGGGGCCCTTTCCCTCTCCGACGCCTCGGTTCCTCCAAAGTGACGAGCGGATGATAAAGAGTTGTGGATTCCATATATTTATTTATTGCTCGTATTGAGGAAGTTAATAGAAGACGGTGGGTCGTGATGCGTGAAGGGCTGCGCGGGGACGCGACTTCTCGTCTTAGATGCGGCGCCGCAGAGAGCCGGGGCCCGACGCGTACATCAAACCACACAGAGGCGGCGTGTGCACGGCTACCCACGCGCTCAATATCAAATAGTTTACCCCCTCTCGTTCCTCCCCCTCCCACCTCTCTTCTTAGAAACCACGGGCATATCCCGCTCTCAGGGTGGCTGTTAAATCCAACCTAGAAGATGACTTTGCAAAGCCGCAAACTCAATCCTACTTGTACTTCTACAAAACTAAACAGTCAGAGCCTCCCTCCCCCCCTACTAAAATCTAATCTGACAGCATCAGTTTAAACACACTTCCTCTGTTGCAGAAGCAGAGTTTGCTTTGACCTAGTATGCAAACCGCCGGTTAGCAGGTTTGATTGAGCGGAGCCGGGGATCTTAGGGCCGGCTCCTCTGATACCTACGTCTCCCTGTCTCCATTGTTCTCTGCAAGTCAGCATCTTTTGTCTTTGCCACTGATTTGTCTTTTGATCTGCTGCGAGTGATTTATCTGCATGGAATCGTTTTTCTCTCTGTTCCCCCCCTCAGGAAATTTGGAATGAGGCTGGCCTAACCTTGCCAGGGCCAAACAAAGCCCGAGAGCTGATCTCATGTATTTTGATGCTGTTTGTGAAAACGAAACACACACACACACACACACACACACACACACACACACACACACACACACACACACACACACACACACACACACACATACACAGCTCAGACTTTGAGAGGACTGAAAAAAAAAAAAAGCACCCCGACGGTGTCCGTTGTTTTGTGGTTCTCTCCGACAGATGTAAGTACCTCCAGCCAAATTTCCATTCGGAAGTGACATGTTTTTCAAACTGGAAATTATTAAATGGTAGTAAGTGGATTTAAGTGGATACTTCTCATGCAGGCTACCAGGCCGCTCCACACAGAGCCCCTCCGGGGAGCCTAAACCCGGCTCGCGGTGGCTGAGATCACCAGGTAGGGCTAATGGAACGGGGACCCTGATGTCCTCCAACCGCAACAGTTTCTCCCTCTGTTTGCCTGGTTATAAAGCACCAGAGGTTTTAGGGGGGGGGGGGGGGGGGTATTGGAGTTGACAACCCTGAGGGGATTGGAGCTGTTTGCCTTGTGTGCTTTTTTTCCACCCGCCCTCATGTGCAGCTGTTATAGCATCCTCCCTCCTCCTACCAGCTGCCAAAGAGAGAGAGAGAGAGAGAGAGAGAGCGAGACAGAAAGGGAAAGAGAGCCTCGATGAGAGGGAATGGTAGCAAGGAGGCGGGGGGGGGGGGGAGTAAACACAGCCACTCAACACCTGCTGCCCGGTGAGGAGAAAAGGTGTGTTTCAGGAGAGGAAGGGTGGGAGGGAGACGCAGAGATACGTGGTTAGGGAGAGGCGACATGAGTACAAAAGCCTGAGATTGTGTTAATGTGGGAGTGAGGATTGTGGAAATGCACAGATTAGAGGAGAGACAGGTGTGGGGGGGTGGGGGGGGGGGGTACATGCAGGTAGGCTACAGTATCGCACTCTAAACCTTTGGTGTTCTAAGTGCTCCCTCATGCGAGCAGTCTGGTTATCTTTAGTGGTAATCTTGGAAAAATATAGATAGAGGTCTTTGTTCCGAAGGCGGGAGTCTCATTGCTCCAGATGTTTACGTGCTTTGATGATTGGTTTTTTTCAGGTGGTGGTGGTGGTGGTGGTGGGGGGGGGGTTTGAGGCCCTCGCTTGTTTGTCTGAGATCTCAGCAAGAGGAATTTTTTTTTAGTTTTTTTCCCTCCTCTACAAACGCTAATTATTTTTCCGTCACCGCGCCGTCACCGGCGAGAGCTCCTCGTGCCGCCTCCCGGGCAGCGAAGCGGAGCACGTGACGGGGAGAGAGCACTCGTGAAGGCGTGTTTGCACAGTTAACGTTTGGGAGATAGCTTCTCTTTTCCTCGAACCCCCCCCCCCCCCCAAAAAAAAAGCACTCGTGAATTTTTTCGACAAATACTACGGTGCTATTGCCGTTCGGGACGTCCCGCGATAACGTCGCTGCTGGAAGTTTGTGTGCGTGACGATGTTTGGACTCCTGTCCGATATGTGCATATATGCATTTAAACCAAATGAAGTAAGCAATCTTTTTAATCAGCCATTTTCTCTGTATCTGAGGAGTGCAGAGGTCCCCCCCCCCCCCCCCCCACACACACACACACCCCCACACACCCCCCACACCCCCTGTTCCGTTGGGACCGAATTGTCAATTGGCTGACATTATCTAAACAAGAAATATTAAAACTAATTAAAGAAATGTCTCTGTGAAATCTTGATAAGGCTGAGGTTATTTTCCCCTTCCTCTCTCTCTCTCTCTCTCTCTCTCTCTCTCTCTCTCTCTCTCTCTCTCTCTCTCTCTCTCTCTCTCTCTCTCTCTCTCTCTCTGACTGCACCGCTCTGTTCGGAGACTTGCCACAGGCTTGTCTGAGCAGAGGAAGTTATGAAACTCCTGCTGCCATATCATTTGCACGAGGAAGTTTCAAGCCCGCTCCTCTGGCTCTGTTGACTGGAGTCCATAAAACAGCTTTATTAAAAATGACACCATTCCACTCCGTATTTGCTCAGTGGCTGCTCATCTCGGTCAGGTCACATGTTGCCGTGTGGCGCGGCCAACAATAGCCCAGAGTTTATGACAGATAGCAGCTGTCTGGGCCTCGACTGTGTTGTGATAACATATTGCGCACTGTACATCTCGGAATCGGCTGCCTTCTCATCGAGATAATCTGCTTCTGGTTTTTTTTTTTCTTTTCGACAGAAAACTGTCTCGGCCACAATTCAAAAAAAGCAAGTCGGCGCCGTTCCAATTTCCTGCGACCGAACCGCACATGATAGTAAATCATGAAACCCGAGGTGACACGGCAAAAAAGAAACCAACAGCGCTGCACCGGCGGACGGACAGAATGTGTCAGGATTGATGTAACGCCGCGTCTTCGCATTGCACAAGTTGATCTGCTCTGGTAAAACACTTCAATGGGGAAGCAGCCTGGTGTTTCTCAACCAAAAGCACAGTTGCATCCGGATTCAAAGGCCTTAAATCAGTAAGACAATAAATGTCGAGCAACGTATGCCTTGTGTGCACTTGCAGGAGCGCTTCTGTGTGTGTGTGTGTGTGTGTGTGTGTGTGTGTGTGTGTGTGTGTGTGTGTGTGTGTGTGTGCGTGTGTGTGTGTGCGCACGCCCACGGATGTATAACATAACGCCACGGAGGGAACACAAGAGAGGGAGGGGGTGAGCGTTCAGAATTATGTTGTGGCCACCTCCTGTTAGCTTTTCCCGGAGCCCCAGGCGACTGGAAGGCATCAAGGACACCTGGGTGCGACTTTATTAAAGTATGAAATGAGAGGTCAGTGACGCGGCGGTCCCACACATGACATCCTGCTGCTGGCCCCTTCCCCCCCCCCTCCCCTCCCTCCCCTCCCACGCCTCCTCCCCTCAGCCCAGAGCTCCGACGACTCCTCTATGAAAGTCTGTTTCATGAATCCCCCAGAGGGACCCCTCAACTGCTCTTTCCGCCGCTGATACAAATTTAATTCCTGATAGGTCTGTTAGACGGAGGCCGCATCTATCAGGGCTTTTAATTAATGTGGCAGCACTCTCGGTGTATCACAATGTTTATCTGAAATTCATGACCAGGGCGAGGACGGACGGGATTCTTCAAAGATGGCTTGTTTTTCCCCCGTTTTCTGGTTGAAATGTGAATTTTAATTAGACATGGTTGTTACTCTGAGGGCTTGGTAAAAAAAAAAAAAAAGAAGAAGAAAGGAGGCTCTGCGCTTGTTACACGGAGGCATGTGCGTGCAGCGTTTTGTGTGTGTGTGTGCGTGTGTGCGTGCGCTGTATCTGCTCACTTACTGTCACACCTTTTCCAACGTGTTTATTTTTCTTATTAACGCTCCAGTATTTTGAAGGAAAACAATGTGGTGAACAGGGCTCAGGAAGCCACCTACAGAAGTGCGATTGACTGAATTCTTTGGGCTTCACTGTAAATCCACAGCCTGACAATGGGCTGGCCCCGACAACTGTTTGTATTGGCAGGCTATTTCCAGCCTAATAGCTGTACAGTATCATTGTCAGCCTCTTATCATGGCAGGCACAGCCCTTTCTGACACGCTGACACCTCGATGCTGTGTGTGTGTGTGTGTGTGTGTGTGTGTGTGTGTGTGTGTGTGTGTGTGTGTGTGTGTGTGTGTGTGTGTGTGTGTGTGTGTGTGTGTGTGTGTGTGTGTGTGTGAGAGAGAGCACACTTGTTTATGTTGATATTTTATGACTACTGTCAGAATGTGTTTGTCTCTCGTTAGCAGAGCGAGCGTCTCAGATAAAGGAGACGTCGTGGAAAGCACCGTCTCTAACAAAAGGTGGACGCTGCGCCGAGGCGGTTCCGACAGGACATTGTCATATTTTATTTTTTTTTATGCGTCGCATCGGGAGGCCGATCGGCACGCCGTCCTTTTTAATGCTCGCGAGTTCGGGTCGGTTTTTGGGGAAGTGCGGGGCACAAAGCCTTTTAATTGTGAGGTTTAACATTTTGCAATTAAAAAATCTCCCCTCGTTGCTCTGAGGAAGGAACGGAGCCGCCTTTGATGTGCTTTAATCAGCCGAGATGCATTGTAGTTTAAGAAGCATGAAGATGCCAGATACATTTCTGATTTTTAAATTGACACACTCTTCCACCTTTGAAGATGATAGTTTTTTTTGTTTTTTCACCCGCTGGCTTAAAGCAGCGAAAGCTCGGTCCCTTGAACACCCCCCCCCCCCCCCCCCCCCCCCCCCCCCCCCCCACACACACACACACACACACACACACACACACACACACACAGACTCTCTCTCAGATTCTGGGGCACAGATCTCTATCTCCCATTCTAAAGTGGCCAAACAGGATTAGGGAAGAGGAGCGCTTCTACTTCGCCAGGACCGAGGAAGCGAACGCGGCGATTCTCCGGAGCTTGACTAAAGATCTTAGACGCACACTGTGACTGTATCAGCTGTTACCCGTCTCACCTGTTGGAGGGGTGTTTAGTCACCCTCCGCAAGACACGCTGATGTGATCAAAAGGCTCTTATTTCTCATGTTTCTTCTGTGTTCCATATTGCTAATTTCTGTTAGCAAATGCTGGAGTAGCGTAGATTATGGCGCCGCTCTCCAGAGGTCTCTTGTTTTGCCGTATTGTTGTGGGAACAAAATAACTCATTAAGATCTGAGACGGAGGGAAAAAAAGAACAAAACTATTGTTATTGGAGGGAAAAAAAAAACCGTGGTTTGATAATGGAGCATCTGGAGGCTGTTTTTCAGAGGACACAACCCCGAGTGAGACACCCTGGCATTTAAGTGCGGCCCCGCTCCTCGAAAACTAAAAATCTCCCCAGCAAGCAAATTAACGGGAGCAGGGATTCGGTCATAATGGAGGTCCTCGGCTTTTGTTTCACCGTGACAGATGGACAGTGTGTGCTCAAATCGAATTTGGCTTTAATTGCGTTGTGGCGTTTATAATTTATCTGCTCCACGGATTCTGTGTACAGGTTATGGGGTCTTTTGAAATGCTCGTTTGCTCTCTTTCCCCTCTACTTCTGCCTCTCTCTCTCTCTCTCTCTCTCTCTCTCTCTCTTTCTCTCTCTCTCTCTTGTTTCTGTGTGTGTGCGACATGTCGGCCAGATCCTTTTTCATCCCCCACTACAGCAGGATAAAGGAC
>NW_027176965.1:570729-626110 GCF_023349555.1 Cebidichthys violaceus
AACCCTTTGTCTAGAGAAACAGACCTGCTGACATGGTGCTGTCATCATTATTAACTCTGAACTCGGTCCCATTGTCCGGAGGTAAATGTTTGTGTTAGTAATTACTGCCATTATTTCATTACAATTTTGCCGAGCTTGTGGGAAAAAAAAAAAAAAGGCAGATAAAGATCTACTAAGCGCGGTGGATTAAATACAAAGTGAAGCAAATAATAGATTTCAGTATTCTCTGTTGGCTTTGAGCAGAGCGGGGCGGGCTGTGCCGGGTGATGCAGGGTGGGGCGCGGCTGATAATGATATTAAAACCACTGTGGAAATCATTGGGCTGAAGCTCCCTGTTGGCCAGGCCGACGTGAAGATCAGTGTTAGACCTTCACTCACAGGGTGTGAAGCAAGTGAAATAGTAATAATTAGCAGGATCAGGAGAGGAATTTATGGGTCACAAACTGTCTAACTGTCTGTACATGAGTGTGTGTGTGTGTGTGTGTGTGTGTGTGTGTGTGTGTGTGTGTGTGTGTGTGTGTGTGTGTGTGTGTGTGACAAGAAGAGAGTCAGGCAAACAGAGCAATGCAAACAGAGAAAGGAGCAGATTTAACCAAGAATCCACACACACTAAATCAACCGGATGTTTTTCAAACCGGTAGCAAAAATCTGGCTCCCTCAACCCTGAGTGGCTCCTCTAAGCCGGGACCTAATCCACACAAATGATCTGTAATTTCTTCGCGATATTATTAGAGGAGAAAGCAAATGACCCGGCAATCCGCACAGTTCTACCCAGGTTGACCCGCACGCATCCGCAAACACGCGCTGCGTCCTCTTCCAGATTGTCAATTCCTAATATGTCACCGGGACTTGATTAGGATTCTGAGCTCTCTCCAGTGTGCGCACCAGAGGTCTCGGGCTGTGGAAAACATTTTTATAAAATAACCCATTAATGCAGAGGAGTGCAACTAAATTAGTTACCAATTTGCTGAGCATGAATTAATGAAGAGAGCTTCTCCCGGCTCCCACAGTTGTAATTTTTCATAATAACCCCAGACCTTTATTTGGCAGGTTGTTTAGTTTTTTCGTTTTGAAGGTTTTCATTAGTCTAATGAGGACTGTGCAAGGGCGAGCAGTCATGCACAATTTACATGAGGGAAGCTATCATAATAAATGAGGCAATTTGAATAACATGCACAGGTTTATGCAGCGAGATAAGAGAGATTGTAGCAGCCAGATCCAGAGGTAACCAATACATTAGAACCGACTAATAACCAAAGTAATTCCAATAAAAGCTTTAAGTGAAGGGAATAAAATTAATGATAGATATATTGAACTGTAATGATATGATACATGATGCATTAGATTAATAAAATAAATGCGTTTTCATTGTTAAAGCTGGGGGGGGGGGGGGGGGGGGAGGGGGGGTTGAGGCCTCGCCATCCGAGGCTTTGTTTTATGGCGAGCTCTTTTAATTAGGCTTGTTCGTCGCGTCGGTTTGTTTAGATAAATGAGATAACATTCCAATGGTTTAATGATATCTCTCCACTTGTTTGATCTTTACGATCCTCTGCAGAGCGTTTAAATTAATCTCTCTCGCGACGCCGCCTCAGAAACGGTGGAGCCCGGCCGGAGCGCGGCGGCCGGAGCCACGCGAGTAGGCCAGACGCCTCGGAGACGGACACTAGAACATCACTCGCGTCCTGAGTGAACGCCGCCGCGTCTTTTCATGTCCTCTCTGCCGATGAAGGACAAAGAGGCTGGTTTTTTTTTTTTGTTGTCGTCTAAAAAAGAGCCATTTCCAAAGTTGTGTCACCCGGTGCAGGAGGAACCAGATGGTTTTCTCCCTCCTCTTCGGGGAGCTTGTTTGTTTGAACTTGATTGTTTTTCGTCCAAGTTTTAAGTTAACAAAGCGGAGATTAGACGACGTGTGAGGAGGAGAACTAAGTGTTATCTCACATGTGACTAATTGAATTGCTTCAAACAGAAAGTCTGTGGCGATAGCTTCCGACAAGCCTCTGTCTCGTGAAAAACAGCAGGTAGCTGACAAACGGGGGGGGGGGGGGATTTGAAAGGTACGGAAGCCTTTGGCTGTAAACTCACTTTGGGACATCAAACAGTTGACATCATTTTATTTCCCTTGGGGGGGGGGGGGAGAGAAGATGTTTGAAAACACGGGCCATATGTATGTACGTCCACGATTCTGCAGATACCATGTGGCAGTTTGAGCATTTTGCCAACAAAACAAATTTCACCACTCTACCTCAGCCCCCCCCGCTGCAGTCAAACATGCCACATCTCTTCTTTTTACCCGGATTTAAACTGATTCTGTAAACCGTGTTTTTAAAGCGGGGGCGATTCACTCGGTAACACGACGTCGGGCCGAACACGTCGTACCCGCTCTCGTAACGTCCTTTCTCCCCCCGGCCTGCTATCAACCGAGCGGTCGGCGACGGACAACAGATTGGCCACGCCTTCTTTTTGTCAGGATGTAGGTTGCCCCCCCCCCCCCCCCCCCCCCCGGTGGCTGCTGGTGCGCCGTGCCCAGGTTCACAGTTAGAGCGATGGAGGTTGTCCACAGTCTATTACATGCAGCTGCTTTTGGGCAAGGACCTGTGGACACCGATGGGCTCATGTAGAGAGGGGGGGGGGGGGGGGGGGCTTTTGGAAGAAAAAAAAGATGAAATGTGATTTCCAGTCCTTTGTAGTCTTTGTTCTGCTCCTCCTTTGCGTTCGCAATGTTAAAAAAAGGAAGTTCGGGGACTTTGGGTCCGGTAAAAGTTTAGGCATCAGTCGCAGCGTAAATATTTCACCGACGTCGACGGTATCCCCAGCAACAGTATCATTAAAGAAAAGTTTGATACGATGGAGCTCCTTCTCTCTTCATCTTTCTGACTTTAATGCGTAGTGTTTTGCCCCCCCCCCCCCTCGGTGTCCTTGGCGTTTGCAGGCTTCAAACACATGCTGACTACCTGACTTTTCCCTAAGTCGGGAGGCAAGATCATTAGCCATCACAACCCTGAAATGTGACTTGGGCAGACAATAATGCTTTATGATCAAACAACTTGTCAGTGCGTCCCGTTGAAATGAAAGAGTGCAAAAAAATAATTCAATAGAGGATCAATCAAATTTCCACCGGCCCCCTGTGCTCGAGGAGAGAGAGAGGAGAGGGGAGGGGGGGGGGGGGGGGGGGGGAGAGAGAGAGAGAGAGAGAGAGAGATTGCTGATGGTGCAGAGAGGGGGCTATTCCTCGAGGACACAGGAGTTCATTTGGATATTTGTTCTCCCGCTCATGAATGTTCCATTGCGTGACACCATCCCCTGCTAATCACATTTCACTGAAAAGGTGGGTGGGGGTGGTGGGGCGGGGGCGACTGGGGGGGGGGGATGCTTTTAGGACGTTGAAAAGAGAGAGGTTCTTTTTAATCTTTTGAAATGCCTCAAAAGTGACAGAATGCTCTCTCCTGCCAAGACGCGAGCCTCGGATGGGGAGATAAATATGCTGTGGTCAGCTAAGTGTATCTAGTGAGCAGAGAGGCAAATTTAATAATGCATTATCATTCACTGGCGAAGGTGAAATCTCCCTGTCCATCAGGAGGCTGAGGCCTGTTTCATGTTACCCTTCGCTGCAAATGAACAAGTGCTTTACTCAGCCATACCAGAGATGCACAGTAGGCACCGGTGCTCCACTATATCTATATATATATAGAGAGAGAGAGAGAGAGAGAGAGAGGAGAGAGAGAGAGAGAGAGAGAGAGAGAGAGAGAGAGAGAGAGAGAGACGGTGTGGGCCGTCAGGAGGGGCAGGTCCACAATCAAAGCAATCATCTCTCACGGTCTCGACTGGAGACATTAATGATCACGGCCCTCAGCCCTGATAACGTTTTGAACAATAACCTTCTTTTCTTTTTGTTGTTCTTCCTCTTTCTTCTTCTTCGTCTCCGAGAAAACACAAGGTGCGTTTTACATATCCGAGCATCTGCCATTATGCAGATTTACGGGAACACATTTACCCGGATGCCCTTGGACAACGGCGTTAAACAATTATGAAGATTATGTACAATGCAGGGGGGCAGAGGGAGGAAGAAAAAAAATTTGCGATTCAAAACAAATTCGCACCTGAGCGGCGGGGGCAACTGTTGCGGACAGATAAGGTTGACCCTGAATATGTATTTCTGTACTTTTGGAGACATTTCCGTGGGGTTTGTTTGTCTGATTTTAATATTTACATGTAAACAGTAATTAAGTGGTGCCGCCGACATGCTGCCAGGGCCGAGCTCTGCCAAGGTAAACACCGGGCCCTAGCAGTTCGCCACAGTCCATCATGTTTACAGACTTGCGGAGCCGAGTGCTGTTTGTGTGCTCCTCCTCGGCAAAGCCCATAAAACACGACCAATTGCGCGCCGCGCGTCGGGGAAAAAACACGGTCGCTCTTATCGCCTGGCAGTCTGCTCGCCGACTTGAGGACATTGTGAGTCAAACCTTTAAATTTTCACTCGACGATAATTACGCCGCTATACTTGAGCTTTTATATCCTTTCACTGAGAGAGTAAATCATTCCTAATAAAGAGAGGAAGAATAGGGGGCGGGAGGGAGAAGTGCTCCAGGACTAATTCTCTGCGCTCCCTCCCTCGTCTGCTCTCTATTCTGCTTCCTCTCTTTCTCTTCTTTTTTTTTTTTTTTTTTTTTTTGGTTGAAAGCCTCTCTCTGAGTTTTCCAGTCACCTTGACTTTGCAGCTGCAGCCTTACAGCGTGTTGCTTATCCCGCCTAACCCCGGCCTGTCAATTAGGTGTTTAAAAATTAATCTCTTTAACTGGAAATACCATGACAGCTTTCTTCCGTTCTGTAAATGAAGTGTTATTAATTCACGCGGCGCCCGAGCCAGTGTTATGAATAATGTTATCAAAACAGATTTCCGTGCGTTTAACACGTCGCTCCTATTAAAACCCCTTAAGTATTTTTACAACTGTGAAACCCGAGCCACTAATGGATTTGCATCCACTTTTCTACTTTTTTTCCGTTGAGCTAGGCCGCCGTAGAGCTAAGCCCGGCCTTTTAAAGCTGCCTCCTTTTTTTTGTTCTTCGCTCGTCGTTTAAAAGCAGCTCAGCGCATCCAGTCTGGATTAGCGGCAGCCGCCGTCGACGCCCGTTCAGCGGCGGCGTCGCTTCTCTCCCCGTAGGATTGCAATGCCAGGCAATGACACCAATGTGCCCCCCTCCCCCCCCCCCCCCTCCTTTCCAAGCTCTGATCTAGCAGCGGGCTATCTGGCCAACCACACCAAACTAATGCTTGTTCCATTAAAACCCGGTGATTACGGGGGGATTTCCTCTCTGTTTGTTTGTTTGAATGCTTAATTATCAATATGTAATTGGCCGTGTGCGTTGCGACGTCGGGGCGCACATTCGGTGGCGCATTCCACCGGAATGCACGTCGCTATCGGGTGCAAACAGGACTCCCCAGTCACTGTCTAAAGTTAAGCTGCATGCGAAGTTGCTCTAATGAATTAATAAATGCCAAACAAAGAAGAACTAAACAAAGAATGGCTCGATGATTAGTGGGTCAGAGAGATTAGCGGGGTGTACAGTACAAATGATCCCCCCGTCTGAAACGGGAACGATTCAGGCAAAATTCCCAATCAATAGTCCAGACCAATTTAATCTCTGGGATTCTTCCGTCAATAGACGGACCCGGTCAACGGAGGTCAATACGCAAAGACAATCTAAACACCTTCAAAGTGCCTCGTTATAATGTCCTTCCCCGGGTATTACCCTCTCCACGCTTTGAGCTCGATAGGTGAATTACACAAATCCATTCAAGTCGGCCCGGCTGTCATTTTCTCCTCCGAGCCACAAGTTTATTTTTCCGGCCCTCCCCGCCCTGAGCCTGCTGAGAAACTAAGGACGTGGATTTGATCCCCGACCTTTAATGGCCTCGCCCCCGTTCTGTTTCCGCCCTCCTGACTGCGGCGTTCCCTCTGCAAAATGCCATCTCGCCTCCGCCGCTGCTTCGCTTTAAGAGCTCATTTGAAGGTGCGCGCTGGCAGAAACAAAAGTCCTGTATGCTTTTATGCAGTCATCACAGTCAGCCAAGCCCGTAATCCTCAGAGGTCCGATAATGACATAGCCCCCTGCATTTATTACATGGAGGAGAGGAGAGAGGGAAAACGCTGACTTTGAACAAATGAACACTCTGACCTTTATGCAATAAATATGACATGGGCCGCATAAAAAGACAAGATATCTTCCTCCTGAATGGAAGTCAACACGGATTCTGCTCCCTTGCCTCTTGCTCTCTCTGTTTCCATCTCTCTCTCTCTCTCTTTCTCTCTCTCTCTTTCTCTCTCTCTCTCTCTCTCTCTCTCTCTCTCTCTCTCTCTCTCCAGCTAACAATTAAAGAAATGATGAAATCTATTTTGATTGTACGCTCCATTGTATTGCAATCTATGCTCCAAAAGCACAGAGTGCAGTAGGTAATTCCCTGTCTCACATCGTGTACACTGCAGAATATCACGGTACAATCGTCTGTCAGCGTTCTGATCTCCAATGCGTGATTAGATTCTCGAATTGAATCGTTAGCGGATGTTGCCTCAGCAATAAAAAAGGAGAAGATGTTCTTGATCCACACCAGGAAGAGGAGAGTTTTAAAAGAGAGGATCAACCTTTAACCGTGTCTTTTGTAATCTCGCTGTGATCCCAATTGAGCATCGCGATTGTCTTCTTTTGTCACCCCGGAACCGCCTCTGTGACAGTAAAGGATTTATGGTTATTTCCTCCGCGCAGCCTGTCCATCTGTGGCTCTATCTCCACGTTGGCCTTGAGAATACGATTCAATTTATTAAGGCAAAGCAATGGACTCATTACTTTAAAAAGGTGGCGAGAGAGAGAAGGAGCGAGAGGGAGAAGTGACACACCGAATTGGTTATTAATGGAAAAGGCACAGCCACAGGGCAGTTGAGATTTAATGATATCCTACAAGAAAATATGAGGGTGTCACTCTCCAAAAAGTCATGCTAAATGTCAACATTTTAAGGTCCCGGTGCTAATTTTATGCCTGTGCACAGTAATGTTTTGGAGAGCATTTAGGAAACACGGCCCAGTGGCCAGCCTGATTATCCCGCTCACCTTCTCTCCTCTCTCCAAATGGGTTTGTGCAGCAAGCGATTTCATCTCTAAGTGAAGTGAACATTAAGGGAGGGGAGAAGGAGAGAGCAATAGAGAGGGGAGAGAGAAAAAAAGCACGCGGTTTGATTTTCACGCTGTGATAAGAGAGTGGGAGCCAAATGTTACCTGTTAATCTAGCCCAAACCGACCGGGGCTCTTGACTTTGTCCCCCAGCAGGGATGGGGCAAACACTCATTTTCCTCTCTCCGTGATGAAAAGGAAATTAGCTTAAATGTGATGAGGGCACATTAGTGTGTGTGTGTGTGTGTGTGTGTGTGTGTGTGCGTGTGTGTAATGAGTGTGTGTGTGTGTGGGGGGGGGGGTTGTTGTTTGCATACATCTTTCTCTTTCTTCACCGTGTACACACACACACACACACACACACATGCACAGCATATGAAAGTGATGGTCATTCTAAAGGAATTTGTCTTGTATGAATTCGTCACACAGTGTCCTGCAGGTTCATTAATTAAAGGGACAGTACGCCCCAAAATCAAAGGTACACAGCTTTCCTCTTACCTGTGGTGCTGTTTATCAATCTGGATTGTTTTGGTGTGAGTGTTTGGTGAGATGTCTGCCATTTATCTAATATAATTGGACTATATGACACTCGGCGTGTGTTGCGAAAAAAAGCGCCAAAGAAATCCATTTGAACGTCGCGCAGAAGGAAGCGCGCGTCTGTACTCGACGCTGCTAGCTCACCTAGCGCCGCTGAGCTAGCCAACGTTGCAACGCGGGCCGAGGAGGACGCCGTTGATGTTTGCGTCTCCCGCTGCGAGTCTCTCGCCGCTCTGCGCGGTGATACGGTTGGGGGTGGGTTGTAGAAAGTAGTGCCTCCGTTAAACTCCTCACTACAAGCTCTGTGGATTATCTTCAGTCCCCGGGTCAAGACTCGTGGGAAGAGACGTTGCTGTTGAGCGCTTTGAGCACCACAAGCGATTATATGTGAGATGAGACATCTCTTATCTACGATATCTCCAACACTCGGCAACTCTCACCAAAACTATACAGACTGATAAATTGCACTACGGGTGAGAGGAACACATTTTAGATTTTGGGGTGCACTGTCCCTTTAAGAGAAGTGTGCCAGCGATCTAACCCGACAGTAGTTTGATTATAGTACAATTGCGGAGAATACTTGTGCAAGAGACATAAAACAGTATCTGCATTTGTTCCAATAAGGTTCTGACACACTCTGAGAACTCTTGCTTCACACTGTCACACAGCTGAAGCTGAATGTATTTCGCCTCAAAGACCTTTCAGAGTGCAGACATCACTCGCAGGATAAGCTGGCCTCATGTTTTTTTAAAGTGCTCAAATTGCATGCAACTCCTTTTTTTTTTTTCTTTTTTTTTTTCGCTGCATGTGTTCCATGAGACAAGATATTTCCCCTGACAAGATTTTTCCAAATCCAGCGCGTTAAGTGCAGGGGGAATAATGCTGCGCTAGCTAGCTAATGGCAGTCCGAGAGGTCATAACTACTCCATTTGAAGGAGGCTGGCTCCTCGGCAGCCCGTGGCAGGTCAAATCAAATGTAATTGTGCGGTGAGAAGCGGCGCCTTTGCTTTGTGTTGGCTGTGCTGACAACCTCCAGGTTTAGCATTCAGTTCCTCCTGCTGGGAGGAACACCGGTTTGCAAGGACAAAGGCTTCACCTGTCAATATATCACACTGACTGGCCGGCCAAATGTACCTCTGCTCTCCCTCTCTCCCCCCCTTCTCTCTCCTCTCTCTCTCTCTCTCTCTCTCTCTCTCTCTCTCTCTCTCTCTCTCTCGGCTATCTCTCTTCCTCTCTGTCAGTCTTTCATTCTCTGCACACCCATTCTATTCCATCCTGCTCTTCCTCAGCCTCACCTATCCATCCATCCGTCCATCCGTCTTCCATCTCCAACCATCTATCTCCTCCTTTTCCCGGTGTCCCTCTCTCTCCTCTCTCCTCCTCCTCCTCCTCCTCCTCTTCTCTCTTTGTGTGTCTCTCCGTACCTTCCTCTCCTCCCGCTGCCTTCCGTGCGAGGACTCAGCTGAAATGTCCTGAGGGACCCAGTTTCAAACACAGGAACCAGAAACATATGGCACATTTTCAACTCCCAAGGTCAATTACAGCTATTTATCCAGAGATTGCAGCTAAATTTCCCAAGGTTTCTTCTAGATTTACCACAGATTGCAGCGTGTGTGTCTGTCACATTTTAAATCAGGCCAGTTTCCTTCTGCTTCTCTCTCCCTCTCTCTCTCTCTCTCTCTCTCTCTCTCTCTCTCTCTGCTCCCCGCGACTCTCCCATCAAATATTTCAAAGGCTTTCAAGTGGGTTTTAGACATGTTTTATCTCCAGTTATCATGTGCCACATCTTTTCCTTTTTCTTTTTTTTTTTGCCTCAGCTTCGCTAGGTCCAAGTGCCTTGCTTGCAACACAAATCTAATAACATGTAAATTGGAGATAAGCCCAGATCCCTCCGAGTGATATTTCTTACATTCATAGTTTGTCAAGTCAATTCCTGGGCCCCTGTTTTAGCAGCACAACACACGAGGAGTGAGAAAATTAACTGGATAGGTGATTCATCATTGCTAGCACACTGTCAAGGACTCCCTCTGCAGCTATTGAGAGCAGGGTGGAGGAGGACGGAGCGAGGGAGGAGGGAGGGTGGGGCGTTGTTTTAAATTATGGCATTTCATTCAGAATGCATTGTATTTACAGCGTCCCATTTTTATTTGTGGCTCCTATTATCCGCCGAAACAGTTGTGCATGAAATGTTATTTGTGACAGGGGTGACCTGCGAGTGTTTTTCCACGCAGTATTTCATAGTGGGGGTGGGGGTGGTGGGGGGGGGGGCCTTAACTGTACCTTTACCGTACGGTTGAGCACAAGAGGCTGTCACAGCTGCTGCTGGCAGGCTCGCTAGTGGAGAAATATCACCTGGAAACAGAGCACTCCATTCTGCCCGGCCCCCATCACTCCAACGCCTGTCGCTGTAATTAAGTTGAAGTCAATGATTCCGGAGCAATGGTGAGAAATAAACATGCAAACACATGCCAGCATTTGCAGCCAGGCACAGAGAGAGAAAAAAGGAAAGGGGGCGCGGGGGGGGTCTACAGAAACCACAGATCTAGATCGTGTTCCGCTGGAATTTACATCTGAGTTTCATTAAGCCGGTTTTGATTATATTGATTAAATTAGTCACTTATTAGCTTCCCACTTCCTTTCTTTCTTAAACGCCTGTGTTTATGCATCGCTCCTGGAGGAAATGTTATCTGACAAGGGGGTGCTGTACTGCAGTCGGAGTCTGTCGAACAAAACACGCTGTTTGCTTTCTTTTTCTTTTTTCTTTTTTCTTTTTTTTTTTCCCAGAGCATGACAGGTTGTTTCCCCCGCAACAAAGCCATCAAATATTCCGTGTGATCCGACATTGTGTTGGAGGGGAGGCCTGCTGAGTGGGAAGCCCGAGTTTGTTAAAGCAATGATTTATGATTAATGCCAACACTAAATAAGGGACAAAGTGCCTACAGTACAAATCAATTACAAAGCTACAACAGCAGACCTTTCCCCGAGGTCTACTAACGTCTCTAGTTGTTATGGTGATTTTATTGGAGGTGGGTGATGCATGCATATAATGCATGCCATACATCTATATCAACCTGAGCTGGAGCCAACTGTAATGCTTTTGATCTTTGATTAGCTATTTTATTGAGATAAAATGGGACTTTCATGTCGTGCCGCCGCGTAAAAGAGAGCTTCCACCCGGACGCCCACCTCCAAGCGCAGGCAGGACCACCGCGCCAAACAACAACAAATTAGCCCAGGAGTGGCTTCTTAAAAGTAGGCAATTCATTATTTTTATGAAGTCAAATTATAAACAAATTTTAATCCATTAGGCAACCATCCATTCTAATTAATCAACAGGAGTGAACTCCGTCTGAGAGAAAAAAAAAAAAAGGAGAAAAGGTTGTTTACTCTCTCCACGGACCAGCGGTGCATATTTCATATTTCACCGTCTTCCCGTCATGGAAGATAAAAAAAAAAAAATTCCTCCTTCAAATTACAAACCTAAACTGTGAATCCTAACACTCGACTTTTGGCGCCGAGATGTTTCCAGGGCATTTGCAGATGCTCGAAATAATCTCCAATGTTTTTGCTCAATCTGCTCTGAGGATGGGTGAAATAAATACTTTAAACTAATTAATGTAAGACCAGCTGTTCGCAGCACTTGGCGAGCGCCGGTGAATATTGATGGGAGGGAGAGGGCTGGGGCTGTTTCGGCTCCACTCCGCTGTTTGTACAAGATTCCGCCTGCCACACAAACAGATATGAATACTGGATGAGAGCAGAGAGGTGCCGTGCACGAGGCAGCCAGCGCTCCATGTTACAAATAAAACTTTATCCCCCCCCTCCCACCCTTTCCATGGAATTAACAATTAAACAGCTGATGGCGCAGACTTCCTGCAGAGACCTCTTTTTTTTTTTTTTCCTTCATTTTTAGACTGGATGTGTTTAATAAACCGGCTCTCTGCAAGATGGTAGCACTTACAAAATTGTTGGCTTGATAAAAGCTCACTGGACAAAAAAACAAACACAACATGTGTCAGACATACTGTTTTAGTTTGACCAGGCTGTATCCGTGTCTGCCGCTTCGCCTCCCTCCCTCCCTCCCTCCCTTCCTCCCTCCTCGGCTCCTCTCTCCTCCTCTGAGGCCTGGTGGAGAGAAAGGCTGGACGGCAGATGGCAGGGCCCTACCCCTCTCCGCCGGTGATGAATGGAGGATGATGTCATCTTAGGTTTGACAGGCGCCCGTGCGTGCGTACACAAAAGGAAGCCCGGAGCCCTCTGGGGTCCTGAAGCGCCGGGCCTGCTTCTGATTTCGGAGTCCGGCATGACATCTCTTAAATGGGGGAGGCTGGATTTATGTCCCGGTAGATATTGTTTAACCCCACACTTGAGAAGAAGCAATACAAAGGGGTCTCCGAGGGGCCAGCCAGTCCACTATATTGTCTGGGAGGAAGGGGGAGCTGGAGATCAATAATCCAGCTACTGGTTCCATGTAAATCAGGGTCAATGTGTGTCGGCATCAGCAAAAACTGCTCACATGTTCTAACACTTAGATTCACACAAATAGTGTTCTATGAATGATCAATCATTTTCTAATGTTTCTTTGCAGAGGACAACTCCATGTGCACCCCGACAGCAAGAGACAGCTACGAGAGGTTGTCACTGGCCGGGCAGGGTCTGCCTCCTGGCTTCCCCTCACCATTCCTCTTCCCAGACGGCCTGTCGTCAATAGAGACTCTCCTCACCAACATACAGGTATAGTACAACATTAGGACAAAACCTCCGGAAGAGCAAGTTCAGCGTCTCCTGTCGGTTTACGCAACAAAAGATCTCATTTGGCCCGGAACATTGTCAAGTTCTAAACGTCGTTTATATATTGCCGATATTTCTTGAGCTCAAGACTTCTTCTGCGGTGAAGCTGCGGAGTTTTCTTTAAACAGCTTTGAACATCTTTACAGGCAGCAGGAAGCGAGTGTGACTTTGTTAACACGCAGCGTAATGTAAGAGTGTTGAGGTCGGGATGCACAATACGTTCAGGGTGTCTGACGTCTCCCGTCTCCTTCAAAACAGAGAACATTGCTTAATGGCAAATTTGCCATTAACCTAACTGGTGCTACACTCTTTTCCAAACACTACCCATTCATCGCCTCGGATACCTTAACCCAAGGTCCGCTAACGAGCTTCCATCAAAGCCTTCAACGGCTGTTGTCCTTGATAATTTAGTAAACTCCATCCGCTTAAAACAAAGTGTGAGATTCGTTTGAAAGATCAGCGAACAAACTGTAAGGCGACTTTGATTTAAGATTTCTGCTTTTGTTGTTGCGGGGAACTTGAAACTTGAAACGGAGGTCTGTATGACCGACATTAGAAAAAATGATTATGAGCGAGAAGACGGGATATTTCTACGTAGTTATTCCTAATGATTGACACCGCGGACCTACCCAGATCCAGGCTTTGCGCTCCCTACTGGTAGCCAACACCGACGCCACGCTGCTGGAGACCCAGGCCGTATCGCTGGGCCCGCTGGAGGGAAGGGAGGCCCGGGAGAAACCAGAAGCAGGAGTGAGCGTAGCGGACTGTCAGACGCCTGCTGCAGTACAATGAGAGGTTTTCTGAAGGGACTCTGGTGCTCGGAAACACACTACCACTTTAGTCCACAGGGACCGCCAAAACCCACACAAAATGAAAGTTCCTCGTAGTAACTTTAACCAAGACGCATTAGCTACTTCAACTAACTACACCATCACCAGGTGTGTCAATTAAATATCCACTAACAAGCTAGCAATTTTGTCGTCGAGGCTTGAGGACCTAATTGGTAAAAACCGTTTGTGCCCAAAGCGAAAACTCAGCAGGTGTTTCTAAAGCCGTAGTGTTCCACGAGTGAACGCTCCCCGTGCTGAGAGTCACGGTCCAATAGGTGGACGCCAGTACGCTTAACATGGACATCAGGACTCCAGATACACTCAACTGTAAATCTGCATACCTTAACAACACCTGTCTACTCAGAGCACCATTTAGGCTGCAGCTCCAACCCCTCCCTCCCCCCCCAGTCAGAAAGATGAATGTATTTGCCTTCTGTCTGAGTGTAATGATGTGTGCACACTGCTGCCCTTCTCATTGCACTTGCACCGCTGGCATCAAGAGTCCTGCCTCTCCTCTGGCTCTGCGTGGTAATTAGAAAGCCACGAGTAAAGCCGTCGCGAAGCTCCCGACACTCCGCCGAGTCGTCTTTGATAATGATCCGCGCGCTGAATATTCATACACAAATCAACAAAATGAAACCAAGCAGAAAATGAAGATAAAGCAACTTAGAATAAATTGGGGTCAGAAGAATCGACAATTAGTAAGATATAGCCCAGCGCGTCTGATATAATTGCGTGCGGATGGGGAGCAATTGTGAGGAAAAATGGCGGCGGCGGCGTTCGGTACAGCTAGAGAGGGCCCAGTGTGTTCACCCTCCAGGACCGCCACCAGTGTGTTTGGAGCGGCGGTAATGTAATTGATACACGATGAGACACTCGTCATGATTCATTCACGGCGTGCGAGGAGCTCGAACATGTGCCTGACTCAATTCTGTATCTGTCGGTTACGATCCGGTAACAAGCGTCAGCACAGGAAGGAACATGAAGAGTCCGTGTGTGGAGTAAAGAGGCTGACCCTTGCCTGTAAAGCTCTTACCCTCTACTTAGTGGACCGGAGCTTTGACCGGGAGGTGAGCTCCGGCGTTTCCTCCGCCGCTCTAACGTTTTCTCCTCCGACCCTCCCGCTCAGAGGATCGTCTCTCCGGGTTTTCGGTTCTATCTACTCTCGCATTTCACCGCTTTGACCAAGAGGGGTCAGGCATTCCCAGCGCTCTTATCGCATCACCTGTCGTTATTTAGAATACGAATGATTATTGGTACTCTGGTGCTAGATCCTGTGAGATTTGACCCGGATAAAAAGGACCAGCAAAGGTGGTGCAGCAGTCGGCTGTGGGCCCTTGTGTCCTGCTTCACCAAGAACCGCAGTGTGGTTCACTGTCACTTCCTCTTCAATAGCCGCCATCGCTCTCTGTTTCCCTGCTCCCCCCCTCTTCTGTACATCCCTAGGTGTTCATATATATGTGTGTGTGTGTGTGTGTGTGTGTGTGTGTGTGTGTGTGTGTGTGTGTGTGTGTGTGTGTGCGCAGGGCCTGCTCAAGGTGGCCATCGACAACGCTCGCGCTCAGGAGAAGCAGGTGCAGCTGGAGAAGACGGAGCTGAAGATGGAGCTGTTCAGAGAGAGGGAGCTCAGGGAGACTCTGGAGAAGCAGCTCGCCATGGAGCAGAAGAACAGAGGTACTGCCCGGTGCCGGGTCCGCCCCTGTCGGATGCGCATGTGTGTGTGCACGTGTGTGTGTGTGTGTGTGTGTGTGTGTGTGTGTGTGTGTGTGTGTGTGTGTGTGCATGTGTGTGTGTGTGTGTGTGTGTGTGTGTGCACGTGTAAACTTCTGTTTTTTTCCGCCGCAGTCCAGACTGACGCAGGCCTGCGCTCATGTAGCTCCTGAATGTACATACAGGAAGCGCCGCATGTATGTTTAATGTCTCTTTAACTGCGACGCCGACACGCGCCGCTGCCTTTCTCTGAACACACACACACACACACACACACACACACACACACACACACACACACACACACACACAGAGCGATCTGCTTAGCGCTCTCAGTCAGTTGACATAATTGGAAATACACATTAAGTTAGAGAAATCCACCCTCGGTCTCATGTTAAATGCATCAAGCTCATATGCTAACTGTGTCGTTTATGTTTAATGAGAGAAATTCATGAAAAATATCCCAATAAATGTTTCAATTTGCTTCAATTCCCTCCAGCGGTTTGTTAAGGCGCAGTCGGTATTGTCTTTCATTATGGAGGATCTTTATGTATTATGAAATATTTAGGTTTAATTGATTTCCCTTTTTCTAATATAGTGTGCTAGATTTCTACAGAATTAGCTTTTTATCATCCCACCCCCCCCACCCCCCCCTCTCCGCCCCGCCCTGCTAGAAAGCAACAGCTGCAATAACCCGATTGTCTCCCCCGTCGCAGCGATCGTTCAGAAGCGTCTGAAGAAGGAGAAGAAGGCCAAGAGGAAACTCCAAGAGGCCCTGGAGTACGAGTCCAAGAGGAGAGAGCAGGTGGAGCAGACCCTGAAGCAGCCCTCGCCCTCCGACAGCATGCGGTCACTCAACGGTCAGACGCTCCGACTGTACATTGCACTTTTCAGACATCTGGTGGGGTTACTAGTGGGGGGGGGGGTGGGCAAATGTGTCCATTCCAAATGTGATTTTGTCAAGAGTCTATTTCACAGCAATGCTAATAAGATTAGCACAGCTGTCTTATGTTCATAGAAGTGATAAATAATGCCGTTGTGTCACCCTGTGCACCCGGGCTGCTGCTGTTGATTATTGTCCTCGTATAGTCCTCTGTGGATTGGAGACTATTATGGATTATAATAGTGAAAAACTAAAGAAAGCTCACTACAGCTCCTCCTCACACGTCTCGCTCTGTCGTCCGTTCACGATGACACACCTCGGCGTCGTGAATATGACACAGTGGAAGTCGTCCATCGACGGTGGGAAGGAGCTCTGGTAACGGTAGCTCAGAGCGCTTCAATCATCGGTGGAGGAGTAAAGTAACTAACCGCACACATATTGAAGCACTTCCAGCACGCCGTCGTTCATTACCTTCAGCCGGTCCGTTTGCAGAGATTAGGACTTGCATACAAAACACGCTGAGCTCATAAAATCAGATTTACTGTCGGCGTGTCAGAAGATTTTCACGGTAATACCTCAAACCTTTTTTTTTTCTTTTTTTTTTAATGCGTCAAATCAGGCCATCGCTATCCAGCAGCAGCACACAGGACGGAGTTCTGAGACCAGGAACAAAATGTAAATCAGACGAGGACCGTTCCACCTTTACAAGACGCGAGACATTTCACCACCAACTCCTCAGCCAGTGTTTAAATGCTGATTCCAAAGTGGCGAGTCAAGGACTCGAGTGTACTAAGAACGATCAGATTAATAACGCGCACGCTTCAGATACGGCCCGACAAATAAAGGCTCCGCCGCCGCCGCCGCTTGTTTCTGAGCCCGGCGCTGTGATGGGTGGCTGTCTGCAGGATGTTTAACGGCGGTGATCCCTCTCTTCTCTCAGACTCTCTGACCCCTGAGATGGAGAGTGACCGCAGCAGTGGAAGAACAGATGCTGAAAGGACAATACAAGGTACAGGGGCTCAGATGAGACAATAAATCTCCCTCTCTTTCTCTGGCTCTCACTCCTGCTCTCGTTCTCTCTCTCTCTCTCTCTCTCTCTCTCTCTGTCCCTCTCTCTCACACACACACACACACACACACACACACACACACACACACACACACACACACAGGGCTTCAGTTTATGAACATTAGTGTTACTGTGCCTGCTGTTCAGGCATACAGCTCACCATCTGGGCCGCAGCACTAGGTCAAGATCATTGGTTTTTCCGTAGGAATAATATTGCTCTTTTGCTCGACTTTTAGCGGCCGAGGCGCTTTTCAGAAGCGGAGCTTTGTGTTTTTTCGAAAACGCGTATAAAAGACGACACGGAGAACCGGCGGAGCCAGAACGTCGCGGAGAAAGAAGCGGGAGAAGTGTTTTGTTTACAGCTCAGGAAGCATTAATGAGTCATAAAACCGCCAAAAAAAAAAGCAGCGGAATCCCCCCTTTGATAGCAATAAACGGGGCAAATCAATCCATTTTATGAATAAGCCTTGTACATTTTTAATGGTTTGTTTGTTTGTTAGCCTTGGGGGTGCAGTATGTGTTTGGGGAAGGGCGCTCCGGCGATAACCTTCCGTGGGCCGCCTGCTATCTGTGTTTACCCAGATACAAGACACCTTGCAGAGGTTGAATGTCCTCATTATCACTCCGACGTCTCCCTTTTTTTTTAATACGCCTCGGCAGCGTCCGCTCAGAACCGCCCTCATCGGTGGGAGGGGTCCCCGATTTACCCGGGGAGGAGGAGAAGAAGAAGAAAGCCCGCTGCGTGTAATCCGCCGTGAAACGTGGAAAGTATTCCTCTCCGCGCGCTCGAACACGTCGGGCTCTTTAACTCTTTAATGTTTGATTAGTCCACTTGAACTGATATTTTGTGAAAGGGCAAAAAGAAAGGCAGAGCACTAAGTGAAATGGTGACTCCTCCTTAATTAAATGTCATTCAGCCACTGCGGGGATCTGAGCCAGTTTGATGTCCAAAAAAAGGAAATCCATATGTCACCGTTTAAAAGATAACTTGTAGATACAGCGTTAATTATAGCCTCCTATTTCATACCAAATTTGTGTGATTTAAGCGCTATAATTTCTCTACTCTCATATAAAGAGCTGGCCCTCTTTGTACTGTAATTGTGTCAAATTAAATGTGTTAAAGCTTCACCCTCTACAGCGCCATTGTCCCGGTTAAATGTAGACTTGAAATGAAGCACATTGGTTGGGATCTTACTCCCCGTTAGGAACGCCGCATCGCCGCTCCTGATGGTCGCCGTGAAGAGCGGGACGAGGAGGGAACCTGAATAACGGACTGCGTTCTCTGTTTTTGTTCAATTAGAGGAGCGTTTGTCTGCCACACATGTCTCCTCCGCTCCACTCTGAGAGCCTCGCTGTATAATTAACCTCCAACGGCAAAAAAAAAAAAAAAAAATGATGTTGATAAATTACACGAGCAGAGAAGGAGGAAAAAAAAAAACAAGCCTATCACTCGCATGGAAGCCGAGAGGAATGTGTGGGTATATTGTCGACTCCCAAACGAATGGAGGGAGAGAAAGAGAAGGAGGGAGAGAGAGAGAGAGAGAGAGAGAGAGAGAGGGGAGGGGGGAGAGAAAAAATAATGAGGGCATAATTTTAGAGAACTAATTATTTCTATTTGTCTTTTGTCACACTTCTCTAATTCTGCGATATTAACACAGTCTGTGTTTATTAATTGCTTTTACAGTGTTTTGAATCGGGTCCAAGAGGGAAGCGCGGCTCTTTTCACAGGCAGCCGAGCTGCTGGGACCTCGTACCCCGCCAGTACTGCCTGGCAACGGTGCGCACGCCGGCGTCTTCCCCCCGGTATCGTCTCCGGTTCCCCGCCGCTCCCCACTCGACGTGTTCGGCGAGTTTACACGACCCCTGCGCGCCGAGATAAAGTTCTTTGTTGCAAGATTAAACATCAAAACAGTTAAAGTGAAATTAAAATTAAATGAATGAATGTCACTGAAGCAAAAAAGACTGTAATTAATGGATCCCTTAATTGTCTTCATAAAATATTTGCATGGGCATAATTTGCATAATTTACATGTATTAATTAATCTTTCAAAGGAATTTTGTGCTGAGAGAAGCCAAAAAATTCCCTTTGTTTTATTTAGCATCTAATGAAATATTTATTCTCTTTAATGAACTTTTCATCTTGATTTGAATATAGAAATGCTGAAGTTTTTAACATATTTTAATGAGGCGGGCCTTCCATAAACGCGGCGCGTCAAGACGTCACACGTCCGCTGAAGATGGCTCAACATTTGCATTTGAAAAAAAAAAAACGGATTTGAATCGGAACAATCGACGCCCCCTCTCCACGACGCGCTCCATGACGTCATCCGTCAGGTGATGAGAACCGGCTTCCGTTCCCGGTGACGCCCCGACGGAAAAAAAACAAACCAGCTGTGAAGCCGGAGCAGACCGGTAGAGAGACTACTGAGAAGAGCGCGGGATCGTGTGTGTGTGTGTGTGTGTGTGTGTGTGTGTGTGTGTGTGTGTGTGTGTGTGTGTGTGTGTGTGTGTGTGAGGGCCCACACTCGTCGGCCTGTCTGTTCCTCGTAGCGCTGCATTCATGCTGTAATGACTTTTACACAGGACTCGCTGGTTGTTGCTTGAATAGAGGCAGCCATAGTGCAATGCCTCTGAGACCTACGGCAGTGCTGGGTAATTAGCCTGTGTGTTTGTGCATCCCCCCCCCTCCCCCCCTCCTCCTCCTCTCCAACACACACACTGTACACACACACACACACACACACACACACACACACACACACACAACAAGCCTTTGTTGTCTCCACTCCATGCACGACAAAACATAAAACACAGACTAATAAGGACTAATTGATAAAATGTATAGATATTAAAGCACAAGTGGTGACTAAGAAGGAAGGGACGGATGTTTTTTTAATAACGTCCTCTGAGACGTTGTAAACCAGGCGTGTCCTCCGTGTTGAGCGTCGTCTCCTACGTCCTGCTCGGCTCGCGTCACGTCCAACAACCGGCGCCGCCGAACCTCTCGTTTTTTTTTTTACACCGTTGAATTATTTAGGCGCGCCGCCACAGAGAGGTGTGCTCCTCAAAGGCATCCCCCCCTCCCCCACCCCCACCCCTCCCTCCCTCCCCCACACGGCAGAGCAAAATGTTCAGGTAATAAACGTCAAAACGTGCTCCTGAGCCGCGCCTAACAGATGCTTCCTCACCAGCTCGGCGTCGGAGCGGCGCTGCTCGCTCAGGCGAACGCTCGAGACGAGAGACGGCGGGAAATGGACAAAGCTCGTTAGGTTGGAGGTGTCAGGAGAGGGAATGTCTGCCGTCTCCAATAAACACTTATTTCCACGCAGGAAGTGTCACTTAAGAGAGCGCTTTACATCGCGAGCGCGGCGCCCCGTGTTCAAACAGGCGCATCAGCGGAGACGTCTCAAACGCACGCGGCGTACCGCTGGTGACGCCCGCAGTGTGGTGATCGTAGTAGTGAAACATGCAGCGGTGTGGTGATCGTAGTAGTGAAACATGCAGCGGTGTGGTGATCGTAGTAGTGAAACATGCAGCGGTGTGGTGATCGTAGTAGTGAAACATGCAGCGGTGTGGTGATCGTAGTAGTGAAACATGCAGCGGTGTGGTGATCGTAGTAGTGAAACATGCAGCGGTGTGGTGATCGTAGTAGTGAAACATGCAGCGGTGTGGTGATCGTAGTAGTGAAACATGCAGCGGTGTGGTGATCGTAGTAGTGAAACATGCAGCAGTGTGGTGATCGTAGTAGTGAAACATGCAGCGGTGTGGTGATCGTAGTAGTGAAACATGCAGCGGTGTGGTGATCGTAGTAGTGAAACATGCAGCGGTGTGGTGATCGTAGTAGTGAAACATGCAGCACTTAGATACAAAAGGCTCCGTTTTGGTCGTCTTTTCCGCCTGACACCATCACGCATTACCGCTTCTCTGGATTAAGCGACGTTTAATCTCATCGGTCACGGCCGCTCGCGTAATCCGGCGCCGAAATCGGGTTTGTGAATCCGTGGCGGCGCCGCTGACAGTGGAAGACCAGAGGGAAGTCAGCGTCCCGTCCAACACCCTGAATAGTGCATGTAGCTCAGCGGGACGTGTCGGCTGTCGGCTAATCCTTGGCTCCTGTGTGTCCTCTGTTGCAGATGGAAGACTGTTCCTGAAAACCACCGTGATGTACTGATAAGACCTCGAGGAGCTGGAGGAAGTAAAACATTCAGACAAACAACAACAACGACAAAAGAAAAGAGAACCCGTGAAGATTGTGAGGAGCCCTGGTTCAGGCTGGTTTAGTTTTGGGAGGAGGTCGAGCTGCTTGGAGGAGGTCAGTGAGATGCTGGAGGAGCTCGAGTCTGAATGTAGAGAAGTCTTCTCCTCTCCCAGAGATAGTTCAGTAGCAGGTTGGCCAACGTGAAGGACAGAACACATTGAGCACAGTAAAAAAAAAAAAATAAATAAATAAAGTACCCGTGGTACACTGTCGGTAATAACCCCGTTAATTCACAGCACTGACGACTTTTATACTGCATCTCAGCCAGCGAGAAAGCTTCGAAAAATGAAATTCGACTGAAGTTTTTGTTTTTTTTTGTATTTTCAAATTGAATTTTGAGAAGCGACGCGTTGAGATGAACCTTCAAAGAAAGAGAGAGAGAGAGAGAGAAGAAAAAAAAATGTGAATCTATCCGTGTGTTCATCGAAAGAGAAGATGTTTGACTTTCATGTTTTCTAAATTAGATGACAATACAATCAAGTTTCCTTTTTACCATCGTTGTACATACGAGATGTGATGATGATGATGATGATGATGATGAGTCCCTCTGCCCAGCGTGTGTGTATATAACGTTTAAGAGGTATTGTGTATGCAGTAGAGCTATTAGGCAAAAACAGTACCAACATTTATATAAACCTACAGTTTTGTTTTTCTTCTATTTCTGAGCCATCATTCTTTCCTATAGCTGCCATTTTGGTGAGAAAGCATGCAGGCATGTCAATGTTTGTCCTGGAATTATGATATTTAATAAATCCTATATTGTGCTGAACAAACGCCGGGGTTGACTCACTCGAGCCCTGGCCGATTTTGAAAACATTAATTATCGAACATTTCACTTTCAAAAAGGAAGACTTTTGCTGTCGATAGTACTGTAATCTTTGTAACAGAGGTAATATTTCTTGGAATTTTAATGTACATTTTTTCTTTTTGTCATGAGACGCACTCGAAATCAGCGCCTGTCAAAGCTTTTTAAAAAAGAAAATGTCAAAAAAAGACGAAACAAAACGGTCGTGACGCAACTTTCGGAGGCAGAAAGACACAAAGACACTTTTGTTTCCTTCGTGTTTCATGAGGTCCTGATGACAGAGAGAAAAGAAGAACACGCTAACTTATGATATCCACGTTACTTTTGAATCTCGGTGCTGAACCCACCTGTGTATATTCCCTGGACTTCAGCTGATGTCAGTCCTTTAACTGCAGAGCAGCTCCACCGTATGTGTTACAATCAGGAGGAGGAGGAGGAGGAGGCGTGTCCCATGTCCACCATGTGTTTCTTCCTTTCTGTTCTCAATGGAGTGTCTATAGGTCTGTTGTCACTGATAACTTATATATAGCTTCTCGAATCATCTCTTCATTGTACTTCAAATTCAAATAAAGTTAACATGTTGATGATAGACTCTGTGTCGCCCTGGATGCACTTCTAACGTTTCCAGATGCAGCTCGACACAGAAGAACGCGGCGGTCTGACGCTCCAACGTCTCCGAACTCCTTTCTACGGATTATGTACGGCCTATAAATAAAAAGCACTGCAGGCGTGCTGGAGGAGAAGAAACCAGCTTGTTGTTATTGGCTTTAAAAAAAAAAAAAAGAAAGTGATATCTTTCCTTTTCCACTGAGCGGATGCAAAGTGTGTCGTTGACTGTGTGTGTGTGTGTGTGTGTGTGTGTGTGTGTGTGTGTGTGTGGTTTTACGTATAGGCTAATGCTATAGAAACTATGCAAATGAGGGTGTGACCAAGCTCACCGTAAATTTCATGCGCACTTCAAAGGGTGACACTAATTCACCATACATCACCACAGAGTGAACTGCAGTGGTACATGCTGCAGGGTCACGCGTGTTAATGTTGGCTTCAAACAACCAGGGAGTTAAATTATGAAGCTATTTGTCAAATAACTGTGTTCTGTTAACGTGGGTGGGGGGGGGGGGGGGGGGGGGGGGGGGTTCTTTTTTTTTTCCCCGGCACGTCCTTTTTCGTTTTTCTGTTTTTTAATTATAATCCTCGCCGGCCGCTCTCACGGCGACATTATTTGTTTTGGGCGCTCCGGAGAGCCGGTCGTTATCCTCGGGGATCATTTCAGAACAACTGTTTACAGGTACGGCTCCAGAAACGCTCCGCAGAGCACGGAATCGACATTGAGGGACAAATTTTCTCCAGTAAGCAATTCTGAGTGAAATGTGTTGACACAGCACGCTGGGCCCACTCCCCGTTCTGCATGCTTCTTTTTTTTTTTTTTTTTAAAGCGTGGCCGTGACGCAGCCACGGAGATGAATAATTGACTGATTGCTGCATAATTCAATGCCGCATTGTGGAAATTCAAGGCCTGAAATATTTCAAGCTTTTCTTCTCTTTTTTTCCCATTTATTTTGTATTTAAAAAATGAGGTTAAAGTTTCTATCAACCTTGAAAGAACAATATGACGAACAACGGGGGGGCAATCAATCACGAGAGCGATGCTTCCGGTCGAGTTCAGACCCGACCGCCGGCTGTCTCGACTCCTCGCTGAACTCCAGCTCACTCCGGAGCGAGAGCAACTCTGACACGACGTCCACTTCATCCGTTTAACGACTCGATGGCCGTCCTCTCCCTGCCGCTCCTCAGCCGCTCCTCAGATATGCTGTTTGTTTCTCCATCTGATGCCCTTTTTTTCTTGCGCCGGCATCTTGAGAGAGAAGAGGCCCCGCAGCTACATGTTTCATATCACTGCACATTTTTGTAATAAATTCAATTGGGTACAAAATATGACCATGAGGCACGGAGACTTTAAATACCAAATGTGCATTACGGCCGCGTTTGCTGCGTCGCCGAGTGGAGCGCACGGCGCCGAGTGCACATTGTGAGCCGCGGTGCTCTCGTCTCCTCGGCTCGACGTGTGCTCGAGAAGACGCCGCCCAGACGGGATCATTCCGCCTGATCCCGCCGCTCCTTTTCATCGCTCGTTGTTGTTTTGCGCTCGCATGACCGGCCGGAGAGACGCGTCCATCCTGACACGAGTTCTACTTGAAGGACGCGACAGAAAAGTTACACGAGAGGAAAGGAAAGGAAGTCGTATTTATACTTCAACGGCATTGTTAACCTCGAGCGAGCTAATTCCTCTGCACGTCGTCGCGACCGGGAGATGGCCATTTAGCGAAAGCAGTAATGCGGCGTGTCTCTTGATAACCGAGCGGTGCCCCGAGTCTGCGGAGAGACATTAGCAAGGTGCAGGCCCGATCGTCTGAAAGACGGGACTAATGTCACCTAATCAGATAGACCATTATGTATTAGCCAAACTACAAAACAGTTTTATCTGACAAGGGCCAGGCCACATTACCTAAATTAACATTTTGCAAGCGCGAACATGGAAGACCGCGGAGGCGAGGGGAGGGCTGGGACGGCGGCCTTGCGCTTAGACATTCGGCAGTAATTATTAATTTATGATTGTCTCTGGTCTTAATGAAAATGAAAGCCAGGAAAGAGAACAGGGAGGGATAATGTGGCGTGAAATTGAGTTTCATTTGTACAGGGTCCACCTTTTAACTCTGCGCTTCTTAGGCGGAAATGGAGCCGAGCGCCTCTCTCTCTCTCTCGCTCTCTCTCGCTCTCTCTCTCTCTCTAGAGAATGTATTTTTATCATGCTTTCTCTCTCCTTTCAGTCAAGGCGTGTTCATATCCTCTCATCCTTTTGTGGTGTTGTGGGGGCCAACATGCCCTTTAACATCTCCATTACTCTCATAAGGCCTTTTCCAGATGACACATGGGCTCTTTGTGACGTCCGACAACTATGTCAACAAGTTTCTTGAATGGAAATGTCTCGGCGCAGTGCTTCTTTAATGTCAACGAGGCGGCGCCGCAAAAGGTCTCGGACCAGGTTGGCATGAAAGGGGGGGGGGGGGGGGGCAAAGGAAGGTAGATGGAGTAACAGGAGACGCCCTGGTGATGTACTACAACGGGGCCGATTTAAGGCTCACACTTGAGACGTGCTGAGCTGATGATGGTTCAGCAGCAGGGGTGACGGAGGTGCAGAGATGACGGGGGTTAAATGTGTTGCGTGTTATCTTGTAATGGTTCAACATCCTGGCCTTCGTTGTAACGGCCAGCGACCGTAGCTCCTCTCAGTCTGCGGGTGACGGAGGCTGAAGTCCAGCTTGTTCTACTTTCACTGACTGCCAGAAACTTTAATGCTGGAAGTCATTTTTAAAATGACTTTTTTGGCCGCTTGGGAGCAGCGTTTTAAGTTGAAATGGTGAACTTGTTGGTTCACGCTACACATCGAACAAACACTGAGAAACATTAGCCATCATCTAACGTTGTTCCTGGCCACCCACTGAATCTAAGTCCAATATTCACTCTCTTTTAGCTCCACTTTTGGTCATCACCACCTCCTGAGGTAAAGATCTGGTGATGTTCAGCAGCTAGTTGCTGACTTTGTCTGTTGGTTACAAAGCACAGTGTTTGTTTTCTAGCTTTTTTGGCCATAAAGAAACAAAAACAAAAGAACAAAAGCAGCAAAATTCGATAAACCTTCAACTGCGGAAAAAATTAAATTTGCTCGTAGTTTTTACTTTTGTTGAAAAAGAGTTGAAGTGGATTATGAAAACGTTTCTGCTGTCGCCATCCCGGATACGTGTGAATGTTGGTCTTCGTCTACGGACACCAAAGAACAATGAAAAAGGTCCTGAAGACCTCTCTCCATTGTTCTCTAGTAGAGGCTCTTCTTCTTCTTCTCTGGTGGATTACAGCCCGGCGTAGGTTGTAGCACCAAACCACACCGCTGATTCACATTTCATTTTTAGCGACTTTTCAAAAGTTCGCTTAAAATTGGCTCGACAATTCAACGGGAGCACAGCCACCGATAAGAGAGGCTGAGCGCCGTAAAAACCCCAAACAATGGAAGCTCAGAAGAACCGAGGAACAGTCGGGTGATGGATATCAGATCCATGTTTAACATAAAAACATGGTTTATTGCCACTTTAAGTAGTTCCTACCCTCCACATGCCTCGTAAATAAGGAGATTTTAAACCGTTCAATGTATAAAATTACCATTTGAATTATGTCATCACAGTAAATATCAATAAAGGGAGTCGATCCACAAAATGAACACAAAAGGGTTCTTACAATATCAATAACTTACCGTAGTCCTGTTGTCATTTTTTAAATTAGCTACAACCACAGAGCCACTTTATGTCACGACGCATCGATACAACGCGAGACTTTGAAGACGCTCCACGTCTGAAGTGGCGTCTGCAAGCTTTCACAAAACGAGTCGGCGCACAGGAGCATCCAAATCACCAGGGCTGCTTCTATTAACTCAATTACATTTTTACAATTGTGAGCGAGGGATGGTTAATTTAGTTTGACCCAAGAGCCCCCCCACCACCACCACCACCACCACCCCCCCTCCACCGACACTCCCCCAGACGGCAGATGGATGAGACGAGTGACCACAGGCGTGAGGGAGTGTGTGTGTGTGTGTGTGTGTGTGTGTGTGTGTGTGTGTGTGTGTGTGTGTGTGTGTGTGTGTGTGTGTGTGAGCCCTCTGGATTAGTCTTCATTTGGTGCCTCTGTCATGAGGGAGGGGAAGACCGAATACTGTGTGGCAGAGCAAAGCAAACACACAGGGTCAGCCGAACACACACCAACACAAGTGCGCTATTAAACCCCCCCCCCCCCCACACACACACACACACACACACACACACACACACACACACAGCTCATCAACTTTATTTTCGCAATCTTCCCTCAGAACCATTAGAATACCCTGAAGAAATGACTTTCCAATTAAAGGGGATCTAGAAGAAGAAGAGGAGTTTTTCTTCTTCTTTTTTTTTTGTGATCTCCTGCTCCCAGAGTTCTTTATTCCAATCATTTAAATTGGAATTGATTTTTCAATTTACCCGCTGACTGCTACGGACACAGAGTGCAGGGAGCAGACAGAGCTACGTTCATATGTAAAATAACTCTATATATATATATATATATATATATATAGTGTGTTTCCTTCTGTGAGGACAATCAGACAACAGATGAGTACGGCTTCAGGTATTTATCTCTCGCTCTGTGTGCTGAAGGTCGCTCTGATTTCCCTCTAACGGGGGAACTGTTTTATTAATATTTGAAAACAAAACAAACATCACAGTAGATTTTGTGTTTATGGGATTGTCCTCCCTCGGGCGGGACATCGCTACGACGCAGCGTTGTCCCGCGTACGGAATCAGAAGTCCGTCCCGGGCTTTCAGGCTCGGGCCTCACACGTTTTGAGTTTGACAAACTACGCCTATGAACTCCGCGAACAACAGCCGCTCCAGCTGCGTTCAAATGAGCATTTATTGTGCCCCCCCCACCCCCCCTCTACACAGTGAGCGCTTTGCGGAGTCTGCTTTTCAAAGCAGACCAGATTCTGCCCGAGCTGTTTTACAGATGCGCCCAGGAATCCGAGGCCGTTCTTCTGTGGACGAATGGTTCTGTCTTTTGCTCCTGACAGCTGCGCGGGCTTGTTGTTCGCTCTCTCCTGAGTTGTTTTAATAAAGTTGTGCTGCAGGAGTAGTGAGGGAAGATTAATGGACGCACGGGAAGTGTGGCAGTTGTGAGAGGATGCAGGACAGAGCGGGCCAGCAGCCATCTGTTCCTTCTCCTTTACAGCTCTCTTAATGGAGAAACAAACCAAACAACATGGATCTGAGCCCTGCAGACAGACGCACACACGCACACGCACACACACACACACACACACACACACACACACACACACACACACAGCTAAACACAAAACATCACTTTATGTGACAGAGATGAGAGCCGGGCTTTTGTCATTGTATACCCCCCCTCTTCCCTCGTTGGATGTGTGTGTGCGTGTGCGCGTGCACGTGTACGTGCGCTCTCTTTCTCTTTCTCTTTCTTTTTTTTTCTCCCCGCTACCTTTCAGTGAAATAAAGTTGGGCGTGAGCCACGGCTGTGAGATTCAGATGAAAGACGCAGCCTGGATGGAACGTGATTAAGAGATATGTTCTTGAGGCAAAACAGGACTTGGCATTCGCTGAGACGAAGAACCTAATCAAATTAAAGCAAAACAGGGCCATTGTTTTGCCGAGTGCGTTTCCTCCGCTCGTGTCACGTTTGAAATGAAACGCTGTAAAATAGATACGGGCTCTCGTGTCTGCGCCGCATCGCCGACGCCGTGGTTTTTTTGAATTTTTTTTTTTATATTCAGATTTTTACACACAGGCACTGACTAATGACGGTTGTGCCCAATGATGCCTAAAGCACTTTATGGAGCTGTCTGGGTTGTAAAGAACGTTTACTATGATGGAGCATGAATGGCTCGCTGAAAGAGTATTATTGTTTACAAGTTATTGTTTTAGATTAATTCACTCAGCAGAATTGTTAAATTCTCTCTCCAACAGGCCGCCTCCGGTTCCTTTACTCCGTCAGTGAGTATTCCCCCCCCCCCCCCCCCCCCCCCCACTCTTTACCGGCGCTCCGTATTTATTATTGGGTCCGTAATGAAATCTACAGTCCGGACTGTTTCTCGTTCTGTTTGTTTGGAACGGGAGAGGAATGGTGTCACGTTAAACGACAACATGCGTCGTCTCCCTCTTTTCTCCCGGTGAAGACATCTGTATGACATGATGAAGTTTCCTCTCTGAGTATCAATCCTGTAATTGAGCTCAGGGAGAGGAGAACGTGAGGTGCACACAGAGGGAGGGAAGAGGCCTCTCTCTCTCTCTCTCTCTCTCTCTCTCTCTCAAACACACGTGTCCTCCCCCTTTCCCTCTCCACCTGCTCTCCCATCGAATTTGTCAGTCAGCCCTCTTTAGACGCACACTCTTAAGCATTAGCCGCCGTGGTATCACTCGCCGTTGGGGGGGGGGGGCAGCGCCACGATGGGTCCCCCCCCCCCCCAGGCCTTGTCAAGAGAAGGGGCGGGGCCACGAGTGGAGTCCTCAACGAGCAGAGGCGGGCGTCCCGGTACCCGCGGCGTCTTCACTCGTGTCTCCGTGTCCGCCTTGAGACGTCGTTGTCTCACTCCGCTCGTGACGATAGCGCGGATCATGCGGGAAACCGAAGTGAGACCGGATTAAATATTAAACACAACCTGACGCGGACCCCCCCCCCCCCCCACACCACCGGAGCTCCCATTCCACTTCGCATGATACAATTAAAAACGTTCCCACGTGCATTGCGCGGAGCACTCGTCAGGAACATGCTGCTTTACAGACTTAAAATAAATCTTATACTAATCTATGGAGAACCTGACAAGGAGGAGGCCAAGGTTTTCCATGCAGGCACTTAGCTGAGTAGAGAGTTGGAAAAAAATAAATAAAAACAGAGAGAGATGAGGGCCTTACATTATTTATACGTGCTAATGGTGGCTGTCTGTGTGTGTGTATGTGTGTGTGTGTGTGTGTGTGTGTGTGTGTGTGTGTGTGTGTGTGAATCAGCAGCAGAACAATCTGCTGAAATAGACACACAGCTGTAATCAAGGCCATACATTTCCTCTTCTTCCCCCGTTCTCCGCTGACTGCGGGGTCAATTGGAGTCGGTTTAGTAGCATTTGGAACTCTTGCCGTAGATTATCTCCTTTTAATGGAGACTAAAGACAATGCAGGAGCAGACTGCCGCTGCCAAGAGGAAGAGATAACCGCGAAGCAAAGCCACCACCCCGCGAAGCAGAAGGACTACCTCACACGGTTCCTACTGCGCACGCAAGATATCATTGTACAGCGATAAGAACAATAGCTCATGAGCCTAGTTTGGTCCGCAAAAGGAATCCATTAGTCTTATTGTGCAGCCCTTAAGCTCGGCATCACGGGGGGGGGGGGGGGGCGCGCTACATCCACGCACATGTGCCTCTCATTTCCCACGGCGGTCCAGAAGTATCCTTCAACATCCTATTGTAAAGTTTACCAGGGGAGAGGTTCAGTGTATTAAAGCGCCCTGAGAGAAACGCTAAACGATGTAAATGCAGGCAGCTGCTTGCCGCTAATGCCGTTCGGTGGACGGGGAGGCTGGATGTGAACGGTACCTATATAACGTTAGGGGTTCTCTTTCATGTCCTGGTGCTCTCTAATGGGAACAACGTGGAGGCTAATGGTATGGTAGACGTGGACAGGGCCGCGCTTCAAAGCCAAAGCTGCGACGTGTTTCGTGTCCGTTGTTGTTTCAAAACGCAACAACACATTTGGGTGGCCAACAAAAAAACAGAAAACTGCTTCGGTCGTGTGTTTTTGAGGTTATAGTATACATGTATGAGCTAAATTAGGTCACATGAAAGTATTACAAGGGCTTGAGCCGCTATGATATTTAATAGGCTTCAAGAACGACCCCCCCCCCCCATTGACACCGCAGGCATTAGTAGCTACACCTACAAATAAGAAGGCGTCGTAATTCGTAAGTATCCCACGAAATCATTTTTAATGTTATCCACGTAATCATGAACGAGGAAGTATAAAGATCGCAAAAGCCCACACAAGAGGCGCGGGGGGGGGGGGGTGGATCCAACAAATGGCGATCTTTCAGACAGGAGACGGTCACTGTTCATTTATTCGTCACGTAACATGCATACTTACGGAGTGCATTCTCTCTAGTGTCCACCAGGGGGCGACTCCTCTGGTTGTATAGAAGTCTAGTCTAAAATGACTCTACTTCTCTCTTGATTTATTCCCTCAGTAAACATTGTAAACATGAGTTTATGGTCTCAATCTCTAGTTTACAGTCTTCTTCAATACAGCATGATGTTCATTTAGTACATTATGCTCCATTTAGAGTCAAACAGACCATAAAGCAGGGGATGCTTTAGGGGCGGGGCTTACTGTGATTGACAGGTCGCTGCCGCTACCAGAGATGTATATGGCTTCTCTACGTCAAATATGTTAACTTCTGTTCATCGGTTGCAAAAAAACAACAACATGGCCACGGCGAATTCACCGAACTTGAGGCTTCAAAACAGCAGTCCACCAATGGGTGACGTCACGATCACTGTTCAGTCTACGGTAACCAGCAGAGATTTACACGTGTTGCTGTTTTTCGTAGGAAAATGCACAACTCTATTTGGATACGTTGACCCATCGTGTTCCTGATATATTCATTTTAGTTGCAGCAAACAACAGTTAGCCATGTAAAGATGTAGTGGAGTCACGTCTACCTGAGCAGAGAATGAAGATACTCTCCCTCCTGGTGTGTTGTCTCCCGAGCTTCTCCTTACTCTCAGTGTTGCCAACATGGCGACTTTCCGAACCCTCTTGGCGACTTCCTATGTCAAAAGCCACTAGCGACAAATCTAGCGACTTTTTCTGGTGTTGTTGGAGACTTTTCTGGTGTTTTGACTCTGTCGTGAAAGCACGTACCGTTCTACAGTTACTGTCGTGAACGAGCAGCGGGTGTTACCGTGGGGCCGCTCTAAAGCACTCACACAGGCTCGCGCTGAAGTCTAAGCAGAAAGGTGACGCTCTTCGCGTCCGACTGCTATTGAATCGCGCATGCGCATGGCCGCCGCTGATCATGGCTTACGGAGCGGGATGTAACGGTGAATATTTTTTTAAACAGAGAAACTCCATAAGAAGTGATGGCCTATTTCAATGGCAAAAAACAAAAATAAAAACGAATCAACAGAAGAAAGTACATTTGTAGTTCTAAACATATTTAGGGTGTTTTTTACTCACTTTTTACAATTATGCAAATTAGTTGGCAACAGTGCTTGCTCCTCTGTGCGTGCCTTAATAGTGCACGTTAATGCACGTGAGCTAGCCCCACTGGTTAGCTCACGTGCCGCTGCTCTGCACTGCTGTCATTTGACGGTTACAGCTGTCACCGCCGCCCCCGACCCGACAGCGTCGTTTGCGGTAAGTATACATCCACCCTCCGGGTACCCCTCAGGTAAACACAGGCAGCCTCTGTCAGCACTTTAAGCCGTAGTGTGTAGTGTTAGCGCGGTTAGCATCGTTAGCGCTGTTAGCACCGTTAGCATCGTTAGCGCTGTTAGCACCGTTAGCTGAAAGATGCCAGCTCACCGTCGCCACCTTGAGAGGCAATTAAAATGCTCCCAATCTCGTATCTAGCTACTTAAACACCATGCATTCAACAAAAGTATATTGTGTGTTATTTTAATACAATTTGACTGTCGATGTTTAGGTTGGTTTGGTCAAGTTTGCATTTGTAGTTCTACAACTTGGAGCGACATGGAGCTAGACATTTGCATAATGTATCTAATACTTTAGCTAACTATTTCCACCGTGTATCTTTTTAGATCTGTTTTAAAACAGTTTTGACTTCTAACACGTACTAGTGCAACAGCTAACTCAGCGTGTGAATATATTGTAACTGTAATTCATATTTTACAGTATAGAGGAGCTACCCCACTATATCTCTACACATAGCTCCTGGCACCTGCAGAAGTACCCCGGTGCAGGCCGTTCTCTGCACCACATTTCCTTTTCTTTCAACATTCAGACGGGTCGTTTGTCCGATATCTGTTTCAACATTTCCAAACGGCGCGGAACATAAATGAACATGAAAGACAGAAACTCTCGAGAAACCCTTTTAATCACGATAAAGATAAGTAGTCCAACAAAGCGCTGCAGTATTCACAAAAACAAATACAGCAGCGCTGTCTCTGATCATCATTTGATAGTGTGCTGACACGCAAACTCTATTAAGCTGTCTTCAAATATGCAAAAATGATATGATTTTACAATGATTACATATTCACTTCCCCAGCTGGCTGGCTCCAAGCGTCTCCATTTGTCATCGACTATTGTGTCCAATTATATGATTAGCTTTGAACACTCCAGCACTTCGAGAGCTCTCGTGTGTTCTGCCGCGCCGAGTGATTCACAAACAAAGTCATTACAACATGTATTCACACATATCAAATAACAAAACAGATGGCCACTGCGCTCGCCGCCTGATTTGTTTTCCACACGAGTGGTGAAAAAAAAAAAAGAAGTATTTTGTGCGGGGCTGTGTTTAATGCTGACTGTTTTTTATTCCCAAAGAAGAGCAGCTGGCTGTCGCGCTGTTAGATCAGCTCCTATGAAAGACAATCTTGTTTTCATTAATTTCTCTACAACAAAGGCACTTGTTGGGAAGATTTAGAATTACAGCGGGTAAAGCTTCCGGATAATTCATCACAGGGACTTGACAGGAAACTTAATTGTTTTAAATGCCAGTTGCTGTGAGCAGCGTGGCTGGTTTCCCTTTGATGTCTAACAGGTGGGACAGATAGACGGCCCTCTGATGTTTCATTTGACCTTTGACCCCCCCGCGGTTATAAATCCACTTGTAGTCTCCCGGCCGAGAAACCTATCATCGTGTGATGAACTGCAGTTCCCAGAATTCCATGTGAGATGAAAATCTTGTCGTCTGCCTCCTCTTATTAAACGCAGTGTAAATCTAGCCCGGCTGGAGAGAGTCCCTCCCCTTCCGGTGTCCCCCGCGGGACCTTATATCAGACTGAGACGCATGTATTGGAATGTATGTACGGTAGACAATTGCAAGAGACGAATCATGTTTTTGATCCCCTTTGAATTGTGCCACAAACATCAACATATGATATTTGTCAATGTAAAAGATGATTTTGCAAGTCAGGAAAGTTGCAGGTTGCTTTTTAGGTTAGTTTTGTGTGAAACCTTCCCGGTGACCTACGTCTCTCGTCTCGCACGATGAGACGACGCGCGTCACCAACATGGCCGTTAGCACTAATGAAGCGTTATCTTACCTGTTATGTTTTATCCAGCGACTCTTTTTTTATCAGCTGGGAAGCGAAAGAACGACCGAGACCCGTTGACGGTGCGAGTACATCCTGCTGCGAAACGAACTTCGGCGAGAGCCGTCACTTACCCGACTTTTAGGTGTGTCGTCTTTCTAATTACGTATCTTAAGTCTGTGTTTCAACAGTTTTAAAGACAAACTGTGGCTTTCTTTTTTTTACATCATGCTATGTGGAATTCATGGCGGAATTCTAATGGGATCACTAAGTTATTTGTGATTTCACCGTTGGCTACCATACATATGTTTTCTCCAAAATAAGGTCCCATGGTGGTCACCTCGTTACATCCCACAGTCTAACCACTGCACAAACCAACCAAGACCCACATGGACTCCCAGTGTTTATGCTCTTACCACTATTACATGAACTTATCTCTGCGGGAACTTAACTACATTTTCTTATGAAATTGTGGAGAGGAAAAAAGCATTAAAAAACAACCAGAATCTGAATTTCACAGTACAACACAATGTATGTAGTTCTGCCTGCAATTGATCGGCCATAGATAACCATTCAGAGAAATGCTTTGGTGCAATGTGGTCACACCACAGGGCGCCTTGCCTGTCTAATTGAGTAAGACACTACATAGTTACTCAGCTACTCTGACTCACTGTCTGATCCAGTCAAGACTGTGTACGTGTGACAAACACACTAACGAGATTATTTTAACATTTGGCAACACCGGATCAAATTCTTGAGCTCGGGTGACGCTTGTGCTATCAAAACCGTCAGTTTCTGCTCCTTCTTTTCAAATGAGTCTCTTCGTAGACATGAGACCGTCACACATTCAGTCCCCTTCTGTCTCATCGCTCGTCTGCCATTTGAGGAATAACTTGGGGACAGATTGCAGGATCTTGCAGCGCGGCGCTTACACTCAGCGGCAGAGACGTGACATTAAAAGTCTCCCCGTGCAGAAAAAAAAAAGGTTGTCTCTTTTAAGGTTACGGTTGCTTTAAATCTAGTAAATAGCCTCGCTGACATCTCTTGAGGATGTTACTGTAAATGCACTTCAAGTGGCTGAATCATTTAACGTCTAATCAATATGATTCGCGTTGCACCACCAACACACTTTAGTCTGACTCCCGGTTGAGGAAGCCGGTACGTACGACTGTAGTTGACGACTTCTCTGTGCTGAGGTGGGACGAGCGTTTCACTGAATCAAGACTGGAATCTGTGCTTCTGCAAACCCAGTTGAAGTGAAATAAGATGCAGAAACAAAAGTAAAAAAAATAAAGAATCCCTAAAGCAGAGGATGAGAAATCTTGCACCATCCACTTCAAAAAGTAAAGAAAGCACAGTTTTGCTGTACTCTGGCAGGTAGATAAGGTCTAGCTGTGCCATGCTGCCATCACCTGGTAGACGGGCTAACAGCAACTTCCGGGTCGATTTGCGGTGTGTGTGTGTGTTTAAAAGCATGTCTGGTGGCTTCACAAACACGGCGAGGTGACGGCATGTGTCAAGCATGTGCGTGACCTGCGCTTGACATCAGGCAGCGTTGATGGTGATATTTAAGCCACGATGCAGCGCTGAGTTGCAGATGTGGTGCAGGGACCAAAACAAAAGCAGGAACTTTTTTAGAACCCACCATCATTTCCTGTTGGTCTGGTCTCCCCCCGCCCCCCGCCCCACCCCCAGCGTTGAGTCAGGCCCTTTATATAGCTGTTGGTTGACGTTGCTGAGATGAGTTTTGATCTTTATGCATAACAAACGCCGACACGCCGTGGGCTCTGTTTTTAAAAAATAATTGTGAGCTTTATTTCTTATTCGCCTGCATGTTGTTACACCTGAGCCTGAGCAGACTCTCACAAAGATGCACCAGAAAACATCTCAAGTCTCCTGGGTGAGTCAATCAGCTCCGAAACACAGATGTTTTTTGCCACAACAGCAGCACTCCCATACTGTGAGTGTAAATCACGCCTTGGAAATTAATTGCAAGTTTTTGATCCTCCTCATAACGAACCACGTACACAGCGAAGCGTTCAGTGTTGCATTGTGCCAAAGCGCGCACGCTGCTCATCGGCGTAGCTTGTCCGACCGCCGTCTCATATCATTGCGCCGGTCAGGTTGCTCACCGACCGGATGCTGCCGGTGTGCGTGTGCCTGCTCTTCCGCCTCACGCTCCGCAGGTAGTTCCTGTACAGGATCACGCTGATCACCCTGTCCTGGAACTGCTTGGAGACGATGTAGAACAGGATGATGTCCAACACCGTGCTCAGGTTCATCAGGAACGTGGTGAAGACCGCCCAGGTGCTGTACCCCCCGTCCATGCCCGTCCCCACCAAGCGGAGCACCAGGCACACGTGGAAGGGCACGAAGCACACCAGCACTTGGACGATCAGCGTGATGATGATCCGGATGGACTTCTGCTTCACTTTGGGCTTGAGCTTGGAGGTGCGTCCGTGGATCAGGTTGTCCACGATGACGACGTAGCAGCCGATCATTATGCCTATGGGCACCAGGAAGAAGAAGATGAGTCGCACGAAGTTGACGGGGTTGTCGTGGCGCATGTGGATGATGTCTTGCATCTTGACGCAGGTGGTGAAGTTGGAGGCGCGGTCGGGGTCGTCCTCGGAGAAGAGCAGCGGCACGGTGCTGCCCAGGGTCATGAGCCACACGCCGAGGCTCGCCACCACGGCCTTCGGCACGTTCCTCAGCTCTTTGCCGTGCTTCGGCTGGACGATGGCCATGTAGCGGTCCGCGCTGATCAGAGCAAACAGCCACAGGGCCATGCAGGGGTAGAAGATGGTGAGGGCGGCGCTGATGCGGCAGAAAAGGTCCCCAAAGGGCCAGTAGTCCTGGTGGTGGTAAACCATTCGGAAGGGCAGCAGCAGGATGAACGTGAGGTCCACCAACGCCACGTTGATCATGTAGACGGTGACCGAGTTCTTCTTCTTGGTGGTGAGAGAGAACACCCACAGAGCGGTGATGTTGACTACGACCCCGATGGCGAAGACGAAGGAGTAGAAGACCAAGCCCGCGATGCGGTACTCCACCGACCCCTGCTCCGGACGCACAGCGCTGGACTCCACAGACATGTTGGAGAAGTTTAGATCCAGCTTCATTCTGAAACTTAGAGTACAGCAACATGCGCGTTTATTTCACTTGAGCAATTCCTTTATCATCATTTTTTTTTCACTCTTTATAGCCCATTTGTTTTCATGATTGGAGCTGAAGTCCTGTTAATTCACTTCTGTCCAAAGGTCATGTGCTACTAGCTCCTAATGAGGAAAAAGTGATATTTTGGCTGCATAGGTTGTTTCTCTACGTATACAAGTATGGAATTGATTGACTATAAGATGGCTAGTTCTGTAATTTACTATAATCTACAGGAGTACTGATGGCAAGTTTGACAAGAGCAGGACAAGGTAACGCAACTTACTTTTGAACATTATGTAGAAGTTGCTCCTCATGAGTCCACAAAGTTTGAAGTCTAAGAAAAAAACAGTCAGACAGCGTAATAAAAACGGGATCTTTTTTCAGCAAAAGTGAAAAAAAAGTGAAAAGTTCTGTCTTTTAAAGAGGAACTAAAGAAGTGAAACGATTGGGTTTCCAGGAGGTGACAAAGCCAGAGACCACGTCTGTACGAGAACACATCTCCGTGTTTTACAGTTTGCACAACCTGCTGCTTGATAATTTGAATAGCTATTTTTACACGCCGTGCAGCTGCACTGCGAGAGACGGAGGAAGAGAAACAGACCATGCCTGTCTCGATGTGTCATTAATTAAAAAGTCGCATAAACAAGCAAACAGAAGCATTCACACGTCACACGCGGTACAGAGTGGAATAATCTGTGGGGTGAGGGGAACAATGTGGAAGTGAGATTTGTATAGATGCCTGTCTCGATAATAAATCACGTGACTTCTGTGTCTGACATTTAAGCGTTATTTCAACCGTACTGTTCTGTCTGCTCAAAGTGTGGGTGATGATTAAAAATCTGGAAAACTATTTATGTAAAGCTGCAGAATATAACAAATAAGTTTGTCCAGACACACACACACACACACACACACACACACACATTGAGTGACTATAAAACAAGTCTGCCAAAATGACTTTTCCCCCGTCCGTCTGAAAGGTCGGACAGATCAGGTAGCCTTGCCTGAACAATAAAAGACTGCACTCACCGCAGAAATCACACAAACATCTTGACAAGCTCGCGCCAACAGCTTTATGAAGCGGCGCGGGGCGATTTATCGGAGCGCTCGGACCAAAAAAACGGAAGTTGAATGCTTTTTTTTTTTTCTCTTCTCAAAGGGTAATGTGATGGAAACGGTGGCGGGGCTGAACAACGAGGCGTAAAGCCCCCAGCCACTTCCTCTGCAGTGTACTTTCTCTACTTCAGATTCCTTTACAGTATCCACGTAGTCGGAACACAAAGGGCTACAGCTTTTCCACAGTCTGCAATTACAACCCCCTTAAAGAAAATGATGTGCCATTAGAAGTGGGAGTGTGTTTGGCAGGCAGAGAGATGGCAGATTTAGGGCGAGTTATTGATTGGAAAAGTGGGGTCTGTCACAGCACATTAGTTCTCAGGGGAGTAATCCACAGCAGGTTGCTGTGAGAAGCATCTGCTGCTGGAGAGAAGTAATTAAAAACAGGATGTTGAGGCAGTTGCCATATAAACAGGAAATAAGACGGCGGTAATAGACACTTCACGCTGATGCTGTGAGATGGTTTTACACCGCGTCGACTTAATGGATGCAAAGCGCGTACCTCAGGTGAAAAAGCTCAAGGTCAGGCCGGACCCGGATTGAATACAGATTAGTGTGTGTGTTGTGTGTGTGTGTGTGTGTGTGTGTGTGTGTGTGTGTGTGTGTGTGTGTGTGTGTGTGTGTGTGTGTGTGTGTGTGTGTGTGTGTGTGTGTTAGCCGGTGACTACTATGAATTGGGACATTTGGCTCGAAGACGTTGTGCAATCCAAACTTCTCCTAACTGCTACTTTCTATTCCCATTATAGATCTTGTGAAATGAGTACGTCCACGCTTTCCCACGACTCGCCGCACGCCATTTCCTCCTTCGTGGTGTTTGGTTTGACCCTCCATAATAAAGCGTCTATCCTTCACATATTTAGTTTTTGATGATGAACTTACTTCCCTGCTTACTACATAATTATTATTTATTTAATTTTTTTTATCAGGGTGTTTAGTACTGGAAGCTGCTCATTCGGTCTAATTCTTATTCCCAGGAAATAGCTCTCTATCTGCTTGTCCTCTCGATGTGTCTTAAAAAATCTCATGCCAGATGGCGCTTTGTGTTCATTGCAATATGTTGTTATGACAACAGTCTGTGCGATGTTTTCCTCTCTTTGATACTTGTCATGTGGCTGCCTCAGTAAGTCCTCCGCTCCATAATAAATCATTGGTCTTTATTATTCGCCTGTATATATTTATATATGAAACTATATGAGTTTATTTATTCCGACAGGTATCTATCTTCTGTCTTTTTGCACTTCCCTGAAATCATTTTGTGTTATACTCTGCCATTGTTGTTTAATATCAAACAAACAAAGATGAATTGACACTGTTGGATCCTCCTGTCAATATTTAGATGCGGTATAAACTGCCTGTGGAGAGTCCGTTTAACTGCCTGCTGCCGTCGCCACGTTACCCTGTTTCACACTGTCCTCTAGAGGCCGAAGAGAATCACTGCACAGGTCGCCAGAGGTTTGAGCATAAGTCACTATTATAGAGCTATAATATCACGTATTAGATACTTTAACAGTAGTTTTACTTTTCCAGCACAAAATAGCTTAGACTTGTATCCAGGTTATCGTTTTATGTATTGTTCTATTGTCTCCTTTTTTAATGTCGTCTGTCTGTCTTCTCTCTCTCTCTGGCTGCTTTCTGTTTAAAAGTTAAAGACCCCCTCCAGACATTCTTTGAAAGATAAAAACAAGTACTCCACTTTGATTAATAATGTGTGTGTGTGTGTGTGTGTGTGTGTGTGTGTGTGTGTGTGTGTGTGTGTGTGTGTGTGTGTGTGTGTGTGTGTGTGTGCGCGCGCGCGCGCACGCACGTCTTAAAGGGGCAGCGTGTGGCGTTCAGGGAGATCTATTGCAGAAATGGAACATGATATCGCTAAATATGTTTTCTTCAGTAGATAATCACCTGAAAATAAGAAATGTGTTTTCTCTACCATAGACTTTTATATCTATATATGCAACCGTTTGTTTGTGAGACCAGTGAATGTCATTGGTTTAGGCAAAAAAACAACACTTGGTTTGGTTTAGGAGAAATGTCACGAATGCGTCACTTCACGACAACACGTTGGGACACGAACACCGGTCTCATGGTTGAAAGTCCTGTGTGTGTGTGTGTGTGTGTGTGTCTGTGTGTGTGTGTGTGTGTGTGTGTGTGTGTTTGACCCATCAGTTGGTTACCATCTGCAGACTCACCGCTAGTTACCAGCAAATCCTTCATACCGGACCTTTAAAGCTAAACTTTTACGGTGAGCAGAGAAACTCTCCCCCTGCAGCAGATGAACGTGGAAACATGGTTTCAATCTCTGCACGATGGCGGACCCAGTGAAGTCACAACAGAGCTCTGAACTCGTTTCCATGTGGATGAATTGTGCTCCTAGATCCTCCGATGCTTCCGGTCCATCCCTGTTAAAACAAGCGCTTTCCTTTAATCCCCAAAAGAAATCGGGCGACAAAAGAGAAGAGATGAAGCAAATGGCAGTTATATGTGTGAAATACAGTGTTCATTGCAAAGCTGGTGGCTAGACTATCAGCAAGGGACACGTTTCAGTAAATTGAAATTTACAAAATGTAAAATAAAGCATACGAGGAGGTCAATTAGCAAATAAACATAAAACACTACCTTGTGGAAAATGGTGAAAATTCATCACAATTTCTTAAAACCAAAGGGGAAGTTTTTTATTTATTCATTCATTCATTTACTTACCATTTTATTTATCTATTTGTTTATTGATTTACTTAGTTTATTTAGAATTTGCTGGATATTTTGTACAACTAGGTAACGTTTGGCGTTTCTGCTTTAATTAATGGATTATCAACACGGTTCCTGTCGTCGATTGCCCGTCCCGTTTCAGCTCCAGTTCCCTGGTACTCGTCTGGTATTGCTCTGTGGTTACCCAGCAGCATTGAGCTCATGTTTCCACAACAAACAGAAGTGCTAAACTGTGTTTTTGCCCCAAGTAAACACCCGTGTTGCTCTGCGGTTTCGCGGGAGGCTCGGCGGTGTGGCTTTCGCTGGTCGTTGAGCTTCACCATCTGATGCAATTTACTCTGCTGAACTCGGTCTTCACCTGCGCCTTGTTTCTGCGCCATCTGTTGTTGAGGCCTTGCGGATGTACGAGTGTGATCACACGTGGAGAGGGGTTGAGATAAATATCGGCTCCGTTTTGCCTGCTGTTCTATACGAAGACGTCAAAGTGATATATTTTCCGACAAGGGATTTGTAAATGTCTAACAGTCAAATATTAATAATTGCTGAGCATCCGTAACGAAACAAAGAGCAGAATGAGTGTGCTGTGTTATGTCTGTAAAGGACTTCCTCAAAATCCACAACTGTGATCAAAGTCAACATCAAAAAGAGCATTGAAAAGCAAGAGTATCAATCAGCACCGTAATATATAACTATATCATCTATTTAGGAAACCTCACCAGGGAATCAGCATGGTGCACCACCCTCACCAGATGCTCAGAGGAGATCTACAGCGCGTGTTTCTGATTTTACTCTACATCACACTTATAGAGCGTCCTATTACCTGCAGAGGCCCGCTCATGATGGGCTGTTAAAGCGGCCGGGATGTTCCCCGTGAATCATGTTCACATTCACTGCACAATTCTGCTAGGGTGCATGATTTGCATCTGCTGCCAACGTACAGCACAGGAAGCAGTGTGTCCTTTATGTTTAGGTGTAAAGTAATGTGAAGGTGTTGAAAAGACTTGTAGCACATCAGGCCTCTGGTGCTAGCATTCTGCATTCTGCTGCCGACCAACAAGTTGTCTTCTCAAAACCCTAACCTTAGCGGTTTGACACAACCGTGGTCTATATCCTTAAACTTAACCATACTGTAGTTGTATTGTAGAAAGAAATAAGCAGTACATTTTAGAAACTGTCGGCAGAAACATCCAATATCACGGTTTTGTCTGTTCTGCACATTAATAGCTTTTTTGTATTTTGGATATATACCAATATTGTGTACATATTATCTTACATCCAAGTTTAACTATAGTACATTTTTATAGGGGAGCACCACAAGAAGAATTCCAATCTGTTATCAATCACTATTTGTGAACATGAGTCTGTCTCTCTCTCTCTCTCTGTCTCTCTCTCTCTCTCTCTCTCTCTCTCTCTCTCTCTCTCTCTCTCTCTCTCTCTCTCTCTCTCTCTCTCTCGTAGAATGACTCTGTTCTTTTGTACCCAAAAGAACATATGAATACTTTTGCAAGCCACTGTATATATATATGTATATGTATGTATGTATGTATGTATGTATGTATATATATATATGTATGTATATATATATATATGTGTATATATATATGTGTATATATATATATATATATGTGTGTGTTTGTGTGTGTGTGTGTGTGTGTGTGTGTGTGTGTGTGTGTATATATATATATATACGTGTATATATATGTGTGTATATATATATATATTGTAATGGAGTGAGACCTCTGCTCGCAGGAGGCCGCGGACCTCTCGCTCTTTCGTTGTTGTTTGAGCAACGAAGTCACGCTAAGAAAAATCAGCTGGATCCGGCTTACAATGAAAAAGTATTTATAATTCACAAATGCTAAAAAGACAATTACAAACTGAATTACACTGTCAACAGTAAGGAATCGCGAAACCGAGTTCAAACACTCTCCCCCCCTAACCGGCCAACAAACGCCAGTTTACAGTAAAGAAGATCGCCAAGAACTGAACAGCGTCTCTCCGAACAATGTTTTTATACCCAAAAGTCAACGGTTTACATTCAAAATCTAGTAACAACTTCAGTATCTGGCTAAGATTCAATTGTCTCCTCCTGGCCTCAGACAATGCTCTCCATTGGTCCATATGATGATCCTGGTAATATCCGTTGGTCTACCTCCTCGTAAAAGCTCCGTCCATCCGACCCCCGCTTGACCACCGTCCTGTATCCCGCGGCGCCCATTCACCTCCGACCCATCACATCTCCATATATGGTCATGAAAAACTCTGAAACTCTCGCCCTTCCTCTCCTTGCCCTCTCTCTACTCTAAACAGTCAACTACTATACTTCTAGTCTAATACATTCAATTGATTAAGATTGTGTGGTTTAACACTTTTGTAAGTAATATATGTTACACTTATACTATCCTTTACAAGTGAATATACCGTAAACCTATTATACATTTCATAAGTGAATATTTTGTGAACATATGATATTTTATACTTTCTTTAGGTGTGCTTTAAATCAAACTATTGTACTTCTAAACTTAAATTCCTCACAATATATATGTGTGTGTGTATACATATATATATATATATATATATATGTGTGTGTTCACCCTTAAGTAACAATCACAAGTCGGGTCAGATCGAACAAGCAGGTTCCCTGTTAACAAAGTGCACTGGGTGGGGTTTCAAGGTAAAGTGTTGTTTTTTTTAATCTTGTCCAACATACCAAGATATGCAGCAATGCACCAGCAAAGAAGACTGCAAGCTAGTACACATGGATGCAAACAATGCTGGATTCAAAGTACTTCAAAATGTGGCTCCGCTAATGTCGAGTGAGGAATGAAACGCACTCGACACATTTGTTAGACCTCCCAGAATACACACATTGCATCACGGTGAATAGCACTGCATGTAAACAGGACTTCTGTATGTTCACAAGAAAAACTCTGCAGAGCCCCTTTTTTTAAATTAAATGACATCATAGACCACACTTTTATCACAAGGACACGAATGGTAAAAACAGACAGACGTGTGGTGCTTTTCCCACCAGTTAAGGTTCATTCAGTTGGCAGGCAGTTGAAACAGAGTGAACACTTTCCTGAGGTTTTACAATGTGCTGAACTGAAACGTTTGGAATGAAGCTCCAGCTTCTGCCTAACGCCGTGAGGATGGGATCAGATGTGAGGTCATTGTCCGGTTGCAAATATTACACTGTTGCTTTTCATTTGAGTACAGTGCTTCACTCTTCACACGCTGTACATGAGCTAAGCTGTCACTACTTTTTAAATGTGGGTGTGACCTCCGACACGCTCTGCTTCATGCTCATACTCGTCAGTGCGCAAGTCTTTTTCGGGCAGGAGACTATAGCCTTCTAATCTCTGCTTTCCTGAGAAATTCACCAATACTAATAAGAAAATATGTAAATATGTTTCATTCTGTCGCTCTGTTGATGTTCTTTTAAAAGAGAAAAAAAACGTTCCTTATGTAAACAGATTTGGTCCATAATAGCTGGATTTATTTTGGATCCAGATGCTTGGAGTCCCTGGTGGCATAAGTGAGTCCACTTCAATGTTCAAGATGATTCGTTCGAGACACTATTTGACTGGTCTTGATTAAAGTAGGCCTCAAGCGTAAAAGGTCCTCGACTAACTCTTGGTGCCTCAGTTCTTTCATTTACTCTTCCTGATGAAGTCTCCTCTCTGTGAGTCTCTCGCTGGCAGATCCAAAAGTACAACTGTTGAGTTGGATCTTGTTGCCGTCTATAACATCCTTGGAGGAGCCTTCGGGTGATGTCCTCACAGCACTGGAGAAGGACATGCTGACGTGCAGCTTCAGCAGCTTCCGGAGTTTCCTCTTGTAGCCCTTGCAGGCGAAGAAGTAGATGAAGGGATCCAGACAGGAGTTGAGGTTCATCAGGCACACGGTGATGTGCAGCGACACCTGGAAGGCCGTGAGATCGGCGCAGTCGGGGCTCGACACCAGCTTGCGGACCATGTACTGCAGGATGTCGATGTGGTAAGGGCTGAAGCAGACGATGAACACCAGGGACACGCAGCAGATCACGCCGATGGCCTTGCGGCTCCGGCCGGACTTTTCCGTCAGGTGGTTGCTCTTGGCGGAGAAGTGGAGTTTGGAGCACAGGACGGAGTAGCACACGAGGATGGTCACCACGGGCACGACGTAACCCAGGAAGACGGCGCCGATCAGTATGGTGGCGACGTGGTCGACTTTCTCAAAGTTGGGGTACTCCATGCAGGTGATGAAGCCGTCGGGTTCCGCGTTGGTCATCGGCATGCCCACGAGGGGGAGGGTCTGCGCCAGGACCAGCAGCCACACGCCGACGCAGATGTAGCGCACGTTGCTGATCTTCCGGAATCGCGCGAACGGCAGAGGCAGGACCACGGCGATGAAGCGGTCCACGCTGAGGCAGGTCATGAAGTTGACCCCGGCGTAGGTGTTGATGTAGAAGATGAGTCCCGAGATCTTGCACAGCGTCTCGCCCAGAGGCCAGTGGAAGCCCAGGGCGTAGTAGAGGATCCTCAGGGGCAGGGAGAGGGTGAAGAGGATGTCGGAGATGACCAGGTTGAGGGAGTACAAGGTGGTGGAGTTCATCTTCTTCCGATTGGGACGGATGACATGGAGGGCGAGGCTGTTGCCGAGCAGCCCCACCAGGAACACAACGGAGTAGAAAAGAGGCATGAGGACCCGGGCGTAGTTCCGGTGGGCGTACAGGGTGTCACAGGTGGTCTTGTTGGAGTCATTGTTGGGGGATGACAAGGCGACGGTCACAGGCGCAGCAGTAGAACCCATCTTGATGTTTTCGGAACCAGTAACTGCAAATAATAAAATGTGAGACATTTATTTCATTGTGCAATTTTTCTCTCTCTCTCCTCTGATCCAAGATATGTGTATTCAAAGGAAACAAAATCAGACGTGTCAAGCAATGAAACACTGAATCTGTGCCTATGTTGAAATGAAACTCTTTCGAGATCTTGCTTTCAAAAAGGATGTAAGATAAGTTACAGTATTTGTCATTACTGCTGGCAGTTTCATTAACGTATAGAACCTGAAAATGTCTGTAGTCATAGAAGTGTGATGAATTTTAAGATGTTAGAAACAAAACATCCTTTTGATGATTTCCCCACCTATCGAAGGGTCCGATGAAGAATGAATCAATGCACAAGGGTGACATTTAGTTTCTTTTACTAAAAATTGTTTTGAGCAGTTTCAGTGAACTCTCAGCTGATTTATCAGCAAAAACGTCAACGTTCACCTTTTATCTTTGTCCCCAGAGGGCAGTCGTTCCCACAGCTTAAAAGGAACAGAACGAAACATGAAAGAACATAGAATAAAGGGAAGGAGAAGTGGGCTGGAAGTCCAACAACAGACGTCCCTGGTGTTCCACTCACATGTCCACAGTGTGCGTCACAAAGTGGGGGGTTTTTCTGTGGTGTGTGGTGCCACCTTGTGGTTCTTTTTGAGCAAAGCCCAGCAGACACCACGCTTGTCTATTTCCTCAGTCATTGTCACTCACCAAGACTTTGCACAATCAAGCCTTCATATTTCTTGATACAAAAGTTGAAAGTTCAAGTTAACAAAAACAAGTACAAGTCAGATGTGATTTAATCTGCTGTGTGACTGAAGCTGTAAAGCATCTGTCCTGTTTTCACTTATCATTGGACTTGCATATGAAGACACAGCTTATCATTTGAAGGGTACGAGATCATTGGGAGTACATTTCCAACCTGTTTATGAGAATAAAGGATTTAAAGATACAGGAACCGACTCACAGGACATAGCTGTTGTTTTTTGTGCCGTTTGCCGCTAAAAGTGACATGAAGGAAGTCTGTGAACAATAACACGGCATTACAGGGATTCTGAATACAGCTGCAGCACTCTTACTCTGCATTAAAACAAAAAAGAAAAGCGGTGTGTTGAGAGATGTCCTTGTCTATGAGGAAGTCGGCTTCCCCAGGGTGCTCTGCCTTTTAGAATGGCAGGCCGTTGGAAAGTCATATTGTTGGAGCCAAAATTATAACCCGCTCTGCTGGAGCACATGATGCAGCGGAGGAACACGCTTCCTGGCTCATTAGCACAAGTGAAGAAAAATAAAGAGTCACTATTTCTAATATGCCTTTCTTATCCAAGTGAAGTTCTACACATACGTTTAGCAATCTGTAAATGAATCTGTGTTTCATGTCCAGAATATGCTCTGTACTTTTCCAACAACACTGGAGCTGTTGTGAAAGTGGTTCACCTCTTAACCGTGGGTTTCGTAATTCTGATTGATTGCTTTCACTCTGGTGTAAATGTGTATTTTTAGCACCGAATTTCCTTCAGAGAAGAACAAGCTTTTTATTTTATTTTATTTTTTCATAAGAAGATATTAATTATGTTTAAATTACAAAGGATATAGTTTGTATGGGTGTGATGATTCTCCATTAGGTTTCATGGAGTAGATATCTGACACTGGAATACGATACAACCTCACAACGTAAATCCATCACAAGACAAACTGCAAAACTGACACGGCTCAATGTCTTACCCACGGTCACCAGGAACGGTTCAACCTGACCCTTAATGAACAATACAGTGTGTGAAAGAGAACCTACCTTCACGGGTGGAACACGTTTCCCTCTTTGCCTTCAGTCACATGGATCCCGAGGACGTGACACCTCTCGTGCAAAGCTTATCTCGACTAGAAGGGCTGCCCCGACAGCACCGCCTCAAACTCCGTCCTGTACGAGAAGAGCAGCATGACATTCAGAAATCAAGATCTGCTGCAAGTAACCATAGTGACAAAATATCCTGTTTTCTCTCTCTCTCTCTCTCTCTCTCTCTCTCTCTCTCTCTCTCTCTCTCTCTCTCTCTCTCTCTCTCTCTCTCTCTCTCTCTCTCTCGCTCTGCCAACGTGTGTCTCTCCGCCTCTCACTTTTGCTCAACCTTTCAACCTTTCTTTCTGTCAGCACACACTTTTGAAACACTTACTGGTTGCAACCAAAAAAAATGTTATAAATCATGCGACACACTGACGTGTGTAATATGTCATCTGGCCTTTGTTGATTTGATAAAGCGGTGGGGGTAGTTGAGCCATCTGTGTGTGACATATATTGGGAAAGGAGAATCTAGGTTTCATAAAGCGTGCCGTGTGTGTGTGTGTGTGTGTGTGTGTGTGTGTGTGTGTGTGTGTGTGTGTGTGTGTGTGTGTGTGTGTGTGTGTGTGTGTGTGTGTGTGTGTGTGTATATACAGACAAGATCACCTATCTTGTTTTATTCTTATGAAGATACTTATGCTAATACTAATTCACAAATGTTGCACAATAAACACACCACTATTCTCTCTCTCTCTCTCTCTCTCTCTCTCTCTCTCTTTTCAGTTTCTGATCAATTTGCCTTTTGGTTGTATACAAATGAGTGAAATGAGGAACTTCCCCTTTGCTCCAGAAGCACCTTTTGTGTTTTGATGTCTTAAGCTCAGAATGACTTTCAGAAAGACGTTTTCTTTTGACAGAAATAAAAACCTACTTGCTTTCAGACACTGAGTATTAGGTGTTAGCTGGTACTGATTGCACCTGTGATAAGATTTGTTCTGCCCCAAAAATCACCAGTGACTTCCTGTGGTTAGAGCGCATCGATTCCACACAGTATGAAAGCTGAGAGCAGAAAGGAGATGGTTTAAGATCTAGGTGTACGGCAGCGTACCGTCGCTTTGGAGTGCGAGATCAGAGGACATTTGAAATGTAAGATGTGGTCGAGCCTTGAGATATTAAAGGCAAGAAAGTGAGCAGAAGAAACATGTGTGATTAGGTGAAGATTCTGCTCTCAATATTTGGCTCACGGGTTGCGGAGCATATTTACGTTGTGTACAAACTGTGGTTTCCACGCCTCTGAAGTTCTCCCGCCCTTCTGAGCGCCGCTCTGTAGAAGTGTTTCTTTCTAGCATTAATCAAGAGGAATACAACAAAAATTAAGTTATTAAGAATACAATATTTAAATGCTGTTTGACCCAAAATATATATGTATACAAGTATCATATTGTGTTGGGGTTTTTTTTTATTGACCACAACCTTCCTTTGTTCAAAACAAGTCCGGCGGCGAGGCAGAGGAAGCAGCCTGACTTCCTCATGGCCTCGCCTTGTGGGTCTGAGTCACCAGGCATCAGACGGCCGGATCACACACCGATCGCTGACAGACGGCAGACACGGTGCTCTGCCACGGCTATTCATAGAAGACAATGGGGCTGAAAACCAGAGGACCGCTCACGGCGTCTTTACACTCAGTCCCTGGTGAAGTCGGGTTATAGTTATTAAACGATGATGATGATGATGATGATTAAAAAAAGCCCCAAAAAAATTGCAGAAACTGTTGAGAAAATTAGCAGACTTCTCAGAGCATTTGATCAGAATCAGTTTTCGGCATGTCCTGTGCATAAGAAAGGAAGTTATGAGATTAAAAAAAAGGAAATCCTCCATATCTGTTGAACCATAGTTATCTGCTCTAATTTATATGTTTCTTGGCAGACAATGAACCTTACAATAACTGTAATATAGTGCTTTGGTATTCCCCTATCACACACTACTGTTTCTTTTCTTCTATGTATATAAAACTTCTCTTATATGACTCTTACATATATATATATATATATATATATATATATATATATATATACATACATACATACATACATACATACATACATACATATATATTCCCAGTCTGATCACACTGCTGACTGGAGGATAATAAATTTCAGAGAGACCGTTGCTCTGTGGCACTAAGATGACGAGATGTGTCTCTTGACGTTCAGCTGATCAGTTCAATCGCGGACTCCTTTACTAAAAACAACAACATCAGGATTACGTACAGTGCTCTTTTAAAGTGGCACTATCTCGTACACCATATTTCGTGAATGCAGTTTCTGCGTTCACAGCGTGCGGATGGATTAAAGTTGCGTTCTGGTGGTGATGAGTGAAGTGTCTGCAGAGCGACGGCGGGCCTCTCTCCTGTTGTTTAACACGTGGTTAAGATAAGATTGCAACAGTTTACAGGAAACTTCTGTGGTGTTCAGAAGAAAAAAAAGCATTGGTTGGGCAACAGAACGCCAACTTTTGACATTTGATGATCAGAAAGCTGCAATGGTGTTTTATTTATTGAAACAAGATGCATACGTTTTTATGGTAGACATATCGAAAACATCTTTAAGACGTTTAATGAAGTGCTTCTACAGCGGTACAACCATCAAATTATAGTAAATACTTTCTAGCCTAGCAAACAGCAGAATTTAGATTTGCACCGAATGATGCGTCGTTTGTGCTGTGAGGTCAGAATGTGTCAGACAGTGACACCTTTGTGTTATCTCTGCACTCCGTCACATTAGAGTCACAATAATATATATCAGACAGACACTGATGGTCTTGATTGATGGGCTGAAGTGCCCCCAAGGGTTTGGGTTTCCCCCAAAAAAAACAGATGTCAACACTCGAAAATGAAAGGCAAACGCTTTAACCTCAAAGTCTCAGTTTCATTTAAAATCCAAAGTGTTGGAGTACAGACCCAAAACAAATGAAAAGACATCGTCGTAACACTCGAAGCTGCTCTATAGACGTCACATTGAATACAGTGACCTTTTTACTGAGGATTAGTCTGAACTCCTGTTATGTAATGACTACGTTGCAGCCTAATATCAGGCCCGTTTTAAAGGTAATTTGTTGTCTGTATCATTTTCATATATCACTTTGAATAATGAGCCCAACAATACATTTGGAGGGTAGACTTTGCAGTACGTTTAAAGTATCACATGTTCAGAATTCTCCTCTTCTCCTTTTATGCGCAATACATATCATAAAACCAGGCGCCTCTTCTCAGACTCACAGTGTCCTCTTCTGGCTAGAGACGAGTACTGCAGCTGTTGAGGTTCCGCTCATTTACAGTGAGTGGATTCAACAGGAACAGAGCGGGTCAAAGATTTGCACTTTGTTTAGAATATACTTAAGAGTTGTGCTGTAGCTTCGTCACAGGATGGCAGCAATGTGTTCACTGCTCCGTCAGATTCCCCTTCAAATAAAATCATAACAGCATTTTATGAGCACAAAAGCTCTTTTACTGACTACAGTTAACTACATTTACATTTAAACAGATAGTATACACTGCAAGTCCATGGTTGTCATCTAAAAGGTAATAAATATTGATGGAAACCATATTAAATGCGCACAAAAATCTCTGAAATATTGAATCTTGAATGAAATTAAAATGATGAGAAACAAAAGAACAGAACATTGTGTTGTAGTAGCTGTACTTGTGACAGTCTGGGTGTATGTGTGTGTGTGTGTGTGTGTGTGTGTGTGTGTGTGTGTGTGTTAACAACAGCACTGTGTTTATCTGATACTAATACTAGCCTTATTAGTTAGCTCAGCAAAAGTAACAGCCCCCAAACCAAAATAACACTAAAATAACTATTTTTAAATATATATTAATACATTATTTTCTTTATTTTATTGGGAAATGAATGGGTCTACCCCAGTACCACAACGCCATCGCCATGACGTGATTGTCAAAACACCTGAATATGAAGGGCGGACTCACCGAATACGTAACATTAAAGGCTCGACTTCAGCTTCTACCACAAGTTTGGCTTTGCTCTTAAAAGTGAATAACTCCATGCACATGTCTCCTTAATCTTCATACGAAACATTTAGATGGAAGACCGTCAATGCCTTAATGAAAACACTGACTGCACATTTAGTTACATTTGTGATTGACTTTCTGTAGCTTTAAGAGACGCTGTACGCTGTGAATACGGATGCTTTTGACTGGATCTTCTTGGCTGAATTATCTGCAAGTGTAGACATCTAAGCTAGCTGGTTTTAGCTAGTAGCGTTAGCTTGCAGTAAATAGCTGGGCTAATGGAGAAATGCCTTAAGTACTGAATGTGAGACTACAGGATGTATGAATGCCGTGCAGAACGTTACTACTGATGAAAGCAGTACGTCTAGAAACTAACTTCTAGTCATTTAAATAATTAACTTTTGGGAACAAAAGTTGTTCCCTCCTTTTGGTGATTTTCAGAGCGGGGTGAGAGCGTGGCAGGGAGTTGAACGCGCTGGCGAGGAACTTGAGAGGATGATCCACTGTGGGAGCGCTGGAAGACAAGGTAAGTACAGGCAAGCAGTAACACGAGGAATAAACTCACAATTACTGAGCGGCCAAGGACAACTAACTGCCGCTGTGGTTGCAACAACAATCTGGCGATGAGCGGGTGGAAAGCCGGGGTAGACATACTGTTGAGTTGATGGGAAGATGGAAGGCAGCTGGGTAGACTGGACAGGTGAGGCACAACATTCTCAAACAAGCTGTAGATTTGGTGAAATTATGGTGAAAACATGGCATACAGATGTCACAGTGAAGAGACGGATTATGGTGTGGAGTGAATCAAACGCATAGCTCTGGGTTACTGCAAGCATGTGACGACTCCTGACTCCTCCTCATGGGGGGGGGCACGGACGACTAGAAGAGGGCCTTGGCAGGCAATGCAAAGACCGCAATGCAACAGAATACAGTTTAAAAAAAAGAAGGAGCTGCCAGATGATGACAGGCTGAGAAGCCACAAACCGACACTATCCAGGGTTAGACAGTGCAAATGACCAGACCACAAAGCAGGGGCGGCTTTAGGGCGGGGCTACCTTGTGATTGACAGGGGGCTACTAGAGCCGTATATGGCGTCTCTGCCACAGCCTGTCTAACCTGTGTAAAACTGGTGTTCCGGACGGGGAGTCGGGGCGGTCCCTTGGGATCAGACCCCCAGTGCCGTGGTTTGGACCAGCACAATAACTGACTTTCAGAGACCCTATAAGAATAATTTATATCATTTGTCATAATACTAGTTTGTGTATTCTGCATCTTAACAATAGTCAACAGTTATCACTCAAACCACTACAACCCCTTCACCACACAATTTGTGCCGTGAATTACTTTCTGTGCAAAATCACAGGTCACCATTTCCAAAAAAAACAACGCAGGAAATGTTAAAGGTTAAATTTAAATACGGCAGAGAGCGTGCACCTGCTTACATTTGTCAAACGCAAGCAGCAGCCCGACCGCAAGATGTGGGACCCAGCTGGAATGAGGCCCGTGAAGGGGAGCAGGAAAGGTGGGTGAGGAAGCGGTGACAGCACCCATCTACGCACTCCCACACACACAACTCACATGTAGGTGTGAAAGAGAGACGTGTGACACGGTTTCTTTTTGGCGTACCCAAATTTCTTGCATAATATGTAGCTATGGGGACAATATGAAACAGTTTTTTTTTTTAGTAATAAGCACATAAATAGCACAAATTACAGATGTATTTATTAGCAGCTTCAGTGTCCAATAATAAACTAATTACACACTACTTGGTCCGCACACGTGTTTCTCTACAAAAAGGAAGCGAAAGTTGCCGTTGCACTGCATCAATGACCACAACACATTTTACAGAAAAAAAAAAGCTTATTTGGGACAGTTAGGACATTTCCTCCCCCTTCCACTGATTCAAGCAGGATTCTTTCTTACATTACTTTATGACACTACTGCATCACAGACGCATGTTAACAAGAAAAGCAACAAGATATCACGTAAAAAACAGAAATATAATAGATATGGAAGAGTAAATCATACAGTGTTATCAACCAAACGTCATTATTATGAACACTTTTTGTTAATTTTAGCAAATTTGATGTTGCATTTCAAAGTTAATATGAACACGCCACAATATCTCAAGTGAAAGACTTGTCATTTCCTCAGACAGAGGCACCAAAATAGGCCTTAAAGTAGGTCTTCTCTGTGACACTGGTTGTGTATCTCCTGTAAAGCTGAGCTGTGGTTTCTCTCAGGTGTTGTGCTGCTGTTCTCCGCTGTCATTTTGGAAGAGGCGGCGGAAGTATACAGATAGTCCTTGAACAGGCTCAGCACCCGCTTCTTGTAGGTCTTAATGGCAAAGAAGTAGATGACCGGGTCCAAGCAGCAGTTGAAGTTCATGAGCGAAACGGTGATCTGGAAGAGAGAGGGTGGATCATGAGGAGTAGAAATTGACGGGGGGAGTCGTTCGACAATCAAACGAACAAGCTACCGGTCCTACCTGCAGGGACACCTTAAAGGCCTTCAGTTCCTCGCATGTTGCCTGGTGGTGTATCTTTCTGGACATGAACTGCATGACGTTGAGGTGGTAAGGGCTGAAGCACGCGATAAAAGTGAGGAGGATGAGGAGAATGATGGTGTTGACCCTGTGATTCCTCCTTGATCGACCGGTCACCGAGTTCTGCTTGGCCGCGGCTCGCAGCTTCAGGTTGATCTTGGCGTAGCAGCCGGCGATGACGGCGAGCGGACAGCAGAAGGAGACGACGCAGGCCAGGAGCAGGAGATAAGGCGTGAAGCGGGAGCCCTCGAAGTTGAAGTACTCCATGCAGGTTCTCCTCCCCTGGTGCTCGCGCAGCATGCTGCGGAACAGCAGGGGGGCCACCTGCAGGGAGACCAGGGCCCAGACCACGCAGGAGACCCTGCGAACCACCCTCACGCTTCGCAAACACTGCAGCCGGTGTGGATGCACCATGGCCAGGTATCGATCCAGGCTGATGCAGGTCATGAAGCCAATACCTGGTGGAAATACGATGGATACGCAATGTAGTTTCTGCTTAACGCATGCAGAGCAGAATGGCAAAACAAATACATAATTCCACTGATAATAACCAAAGGTAGAGATCATAAATGTTGAAGGTGTTTCCACCATACTGGTCCCATTTTAATAATTTGAATGGTCAACAAACTTTTTACACTTCATATACTTGGGAGTGTATGAAGGTTGGATGCACATTTTGAATGCACTCTTCAGCGTATACTGTTTTTTTTGTCCTATGCTTATGTCTCTTGCACATAAAGTTAAACGTGGAAACATAAAGTCTGAACGTGGAGATCTGGTTGCATACGTCTACAAAGTGTAAAAACACAACATTGGTTCACAACAGAACCAATATTACCTGCATATGTATTTGCGAAGAAGAGGAGCGTCGTCAGTCTGCAGAGGAGGTCACCAAAGGGCCAGTCAAAGTGGCGGATGTAGTAAATAATGCGTCCGGGCAGCGCCAGTGTGAACAGGGCGTCGGACAGCGCGAGGTTCACCAGATAGACGGAGGTGGAGTTGAACTTCTGCTTCCTCTGGCAGATCACGTAGAGGACCAAGCTGTTGCCGCAGGCACTGATAATGAAAACCACAGAGTAGAAAATTGGGAAGAGCACCACGGCGGACCTCTGGTAGACAAACACGTCGCAGCTGCTCTGGTTTGGAGGGTTTGCGGCGGAGTCCGGGGTGATGTTTTCAAACGCCATCTCACCTGTCATACTGAGAAAAGTGTGAAAGTCATAAATCAAAAGGCAGAAAACAAGAGTGCAAAAGGAAAACAAAGGAGAACTGAGCTTTACAGGAGCTACAGATCATACATTTGTATACTACTTACAACAAGAGATACGGTTCCC
>NW_027176965.1:626210-628710 GCF_023349555.1 Cebidichthys violaceus
TGCTTTTGACTTCTGTACTTAAAAAGAGCTCCCGTCACGTTTCACTACCCGATCGGACGTCAGATATCCTAAGCTCTCGTGACGTCACTGTTAAACAAATACAGAATGAATCGCTCACTGATCCCGTTCCCAATGATATCGTGAATTACAAGTTGTCCTCACTAGCTGGGCCGCGTGTGCGCTAGTTAAGAGAGGGGTTTGTCTGGGCGCGGCCATCCCTCTGGCCTCCTATAAAGGGGGCGCTGCACGGATGTCAGGTCCCGAAAGGTCAGGAGACAGTGGCATCATTAATACGGGCCGTTCTGATCAGATCCATATGGTTCACTTACCAGGAGGAGCCCGGGTACTGTCCGCCTCTCTCAACGCTTGTGTCCGAATGCAGTTCAAAGGTTCCGTATTAAAGTACTGTCTGCTAATTACGATGAGTTTTTTACTCTCTCTCTCTCTCTCTCTCTCTCTCTCTCTCTCTCCCTCTCCCTCTCCCTCTCCCTCTCCCTCCTCCCTCTCCCTCTCCCTCTCCCTCTCCCTCTCCCTCTCCCTCTCCCTCTCTCTCTCTCTCCTCTCTCTCTCTCTCCTCTCTCTCTCTCTCTCTGTGTCTCTTTGCATGCGAGCAACAGCATACCAAAGCATTTTTATAAACAAATAAATAAAGCTGAATAAAGCTTTTATTACTCTGTCAAGCTGCAAATTCCCAAACTTTGTTTGGTGATTACACAAGAGGAGCATGAAAATGTGTTTAGAGGAGAGAGAGAGAGAGAGAGAGAGGAGAGAGAGAGAGAGAGAGAGAGGAGAAGAGAGAGAGAGAGAGAGAGAGAGGTGAAAGGAGGGTGTCTCGTCTGGCTTTTCCCTTAGTGTTATGACGCCCACACACACACACACACACACACACTCTCTCTCTCATACATGGTCTTGGGGCGGGAGCAGGAAGTTTTTAACTAGTGCTTTTAATTAGAACACATCTATTTCCTGCTGCCCTTTTCTTTCTTCCAAGCCTAATTGCTGACAGGTGTTCACCAGTTCTCTCCCTGAGCTCAGCTGTCCCTCCCAGTGCAACTTTTCTTCACTTCAATTTTAATCTGCATTCATTTCCTTTAAAACAAAACAAAAAAAACATTCACTGTTATTATTATTATTATTATTATTATTATTATGACGCTGGAAATCACAGTCAGCCCGTCGAGAGCTGTAAAATAATTGCCCTGCTTGTGCCATACTTGTGAGTGCAGTGTAAGTCTGTTTGCACGTTGTGGATTTGCAGTGTGTGTGTTTGTCGGGGGGGGGGGGGGGGGGGGGGGGCGTTTCTGCATTAGCAGGTGCATGTGTGCTCCTGTACCAGTTGAGTCCGTGTGGCTCTGGATGGGACCTGGATTTCATTGGTGGTGTGTGTGTGTGTGTGTGTGTGTGTGTGTGTGTGTGTGTGGTGTGTGTGTGTGTGTGGTGTGTGTGTGTGTTCTCTCTAATCTCATCCGCAAACTTTCTGTGTCGTCTGCTTTGTGCTGCATGCGTCCGATTCTCTCCGCTCTTGTAAATCCCTCACTTGTTTATTTTTCTCTTTTTTTTTTAAAAATCTTTTTTTTTGTTGTTGATATTAGCTCAGGAGCCTCCAGGACTGATTTGTCTCTAAAAGATGGACTTGCTTGTTTCCCTTTGTGTGGAGAACCTTTAGCTCGGCCTTCCTCCTCTCCCCTCACCCCTTGTGTGACTGACAGGCCTTATTGGGCTATAACAGGCGTAACTCCCCCCTTTTGTCCGCGGGACAATTCTCACACGGACTCGGAGCCGTGCGCATTCTTTGCCCACCGCACTATTTGGTGTGCACTGGCACCGAAAGAATCGCGCCCCCGCCTCCTGTTCCGCTCCTCCTCCTACTCCTCCTCCTCCTCCCGTCCCCTCCCTCTCGGCTCTCTCTCTCTCTCTCTCTCTCTCTCTCTCTCTCTCTCTCTCTCTCTCTCTCTCTCTCTCTCTGCTTCCCCTCTGTGAAATGAACACTTCAGCAGGCCGGAAACATTTAATCTGGCCCCCTTTTGAAGAAAATTAATTGAAACTTGTCCCACTATAGCCTCCTTTTCTCCAGCTCCGTCTCTCCCTCCTTCTCTTTTCAGGATTGGGTGGCGAAAAATTGTCCGAGGGTCTTGTTTTGTAGCGTGGCTCTGAATGGAAAGAAGAGGTGTTATTTCTTCCTTTCTTTTCTTTTCTTCCCTTTTCTTATATATTTTTTTTCCAATTCAGGAGTGAACAACATTTTAAAGGGCCCTGGTTTTTGAGAGCCATTGACGGCTAATAGTTGCCGTACGCGCCGCAGGAACAACGCACGAGCGCCGCACCTCTCATGCGCTGTAAATCAGGCCCTTCAAAGTGTACAATAGCTGAAGAGGAGACGGCGGACGGACAGAAACATGTGATCAGAGAGGCTGAGAGGCTCTTTAGCTGCATTGAGCTGTCATTTGTTTCCCTACTGCCGATCCCAAACGGCTCGGCTCGGCCTCGTCGAGGGGTTTGC
>NW_027176965.1:633710-666210 GCF_023349555.1 Cebidichthys violaceus
CTCTGTGGTTGCTCTTCATTTGCATCCCATATATTCTTCACTCCGGCCTGCGGCACAATAACATACTTCCCTCTACTTCCCGTGTCATCCAGGCAATCCGCCATTTCAGTTTTCACTCCTTCCTCCCTCTGTTGCTCCGTCTTGCTCTTCCTGCGTTCCGTGTGAGGATAGGATGCACGAGTTAGTTGATTTTAAAACACAGTGGAAGGATGCAGAACATCTGGCGTTTCATTTGACATTAATATACTTTTATTGTTCATTGTAGGGACGGTCTGACCTCAAAATGACCGTTGTGTCTGACTTGACAACTGGCTGCTTTGGCTGTCTTTTTTATTTTTTTATTTCTTTAACACCTCAGGTGCTGCTAAAGTGAATTGTGAACAATGCTGCTGTCCTTAAATGCTTTTCTGACATTTCTGTTGTGCCCACCGTGAATGGGTTTTGTGTGTGTGTGTGTGTGTGTGTGTGTGTGTGTGTGTGTGTGTGTGTGTGTGTGGACTCAGGTGGCGTACCTACTTGTGTGCAAATGTGCGTGCGAGTATGATTAAAGGGAGTTTAAGTAGTGGTAGCGTCTACTTTAATGGTGCTCTGTGTGTGTCTGTAGCCAGGCAACGCTTTCAGAATGTGTGTGTGTGTGTGTGTGTGTGTGTGTGTGTGTGTGTGTGTGTGTGTGTGTGTGTGTGTGTGTGTGTGTGTGTGTGTGTGTGTGTGTGTGTGTGTGTGTGTGTGTGTGTGTGTGTGTGTGTGTGTGTGTGTGCCCCGCACACTGCATGTAACAGACCACAGAAGGCAGGACAGCATGTTCCAAACTGGATATTCCAGTCATTCTTGCTTCGCTGCATCAAATATATTTATTTTGGTATTTACATCCTTTTTTTTGCGGGGGGGGGGGGGGGTTATTTAATATGTTGTAATGTTGAGCTTGTTTTTTCCTCGAATATGAGAGCTGGGAATGAAGCAGAACAACGTCAGCAATAAGTCAGCTTTCACACTGGAAAGAAATAGAGATAAAAAAGCACATAACACTGTGAGTCTCTGAGCACGCCCTCCATGTTGCACTGGCCTACACACACACACACACACACACACACACACACACACACACACACACACACACACACACACACACACACACACACACACACACACGTTACTTGCACTCCACGTCATCAAATCTGTCTCCTACAGCAACTTATTGTCCAGATGACCTCATTTGCTGCCTCCTACTCTCTGCTGTGTGAATGTGCATTTCTTTGTGCACATCCGAATTATTGCAGTTCAATTCAATTTATTTTTGTCTAGCCCAAAATCACAAATTTCGTTTTTTAGACGACTTGAGCCTTTTTTACTGAACGGTTGTACGGTGAAGCACTGCTCCAATGTGATAGATTGCATCAAGGGTTCCTCTCGTGTGTGTGTGTGTGTGTGTGTGCACATATTACAAATATGATCTGTTTGAGTTGTTTGTGTGAAGCAGAATGACTTATCCTCTTTAGCAAACATTCATGAAACAAGCAAAACAAAGCCGGACGTTTTGCTCGTATGTGGTAAAAAAAAAAAGCCTAATGATGGGAGCAGCCGGTTGATGAAATAAATGGTCCGATTTTATATGGAACCGAACCATTCAGAGCACTGGATTAGTGGCTTACAAGCCGTGGGCACTCTGTATAATCTTAGTTAGTAGCTATTACTGGCCCCGGTGTGCTTAAGCAATAATACGGGGCAGCCAAAAGCCTCTACCTGTGCAGTAATTGACCTTGGCAGTATCTAAGCCGCGTACGGCACCCATTAGCACCGAGCACAGAACGCGCCGGTGGAACACAAACACCCGGTGCTGCTGACCGGTCGACAGGACGGGCAGCGCCAAGCTCGAGTATCAAATCTGCTGGGCGGGAGGGTCCTTCATTTGATTATAAAGCATCTTGAATCATGAGCCCCCTGTTTTATGTGCCGTAAACTGTGCGTTGTTGACTCGATGATCCTTCTCCTCCCAGAAATACACAAATAATACAACAAAAAAAAAAAAACGTTCCACACAATACCCTGCTCTCAGGGACCTCTCATTTCACTTCCATCCCGGGGACCCTGCCCATCATTCGCCTGAGAGCACTTTGCTAAATAGCAATCCTCCAATGAGACGCCAGCACCACATGGCAGGCCGGGATTGGCTGGAGGGCATGAATGATGCCTTTTTAGGAGAGCCAATGGGGCTGCTACTGAGGGCACCTGAGTCACCCTGTCTTGTTTCTTCGCTCCGTCATTCTCCTGTTGTCCTACACACACACGCGCACACACACACACACACACACACACACACACACACACACACACACACACACGCACACACACAAAGAGACACCCTCTTTGAGTGTTTCTAAGCCTGCCAATTTTAGTGTGAAAACATGCTCCTGTCTCCAGCCCAGAGGTAAAACAGGTGGCGGAGGAGGGAACACACACTCCTCTTTGCTCAATCCTCGTAGGATGCGACACACACACACACACACACACACACACACACACACACACACACACACACACACACACATGCGCACAACACGCGCAGGTTGTTGTGTCGAAAACAGATTCACATTATTGCTACGATTTCTAAAATACCACTTGTTAGTAAAGCGCTACAGACGAGGCCTGCGCAAATAAACACACACACACACACACACACACACACACACACACACACACACACACACTCACTCACTCCAGCGTAGCCCTGGGGAGTCCTCAGGCTGTTAGTCCACCAGAAAATGTGCCGTTGACAGTCTCTCTGCTGCACACAAACAAACAAACACGGAGGCATTCATGAATTCACAATGACCGACTTAACAAGTGTCACATTCTGTACCGGGCCCGTTTCCCTCTCAAAGGTATCTATTAATCATGAGCTGCAAGTCGACGTTCTGTCATTAGTAATTGTCCCGAGCCTGTAACCGTACAGTGTGTCGATTGTGTGAAGTGCTGTGTGTTTTTCCGAGGTTAACTGGGGTGAGCGGCGCCGGGTTCTCCCCTCTCCCCTCTCCCCTCTCCCTCTCCCCTCTCCTCCTCTCTCTTGGGCTAAAACATCTTTTTTTTTCCGCCCGCCCGTTCGGCCACCTTGAGGGATTTGTTGCCGGCGACGGAACTAAGCCCATAAAGTGTCGAGTTCCTGCTGGCTGAACGCTGAGCCGTCGTTTCTCACCAGACGTTTTCATAACCTTAACTTATCGCTACAAGTTTGATCTGCGAGCGTACACGGGATTATGTCTGCGGCGTTAGCCCACATTTTAACTAAGAGGGGGTGGGGAGAGGGCGGGGGGATGGTCGTGTCAGACGGAGCCTTAACTCCATGTTAAGATTGTGTTTCACTTCTGGAGGGAATGTGACCGCCGACAACGAGCCATTATAGAGACGGAGGCGGTTTAAAATGTAATAAAAAGACCAGGCTTTCCTTCATATCACAGAGTATTTTAAATGAGGATGCATGATGCAATAACACGAGTTTTAACACCCTTATAGCTACAGTCCTGTGTGTGTGTCTTCTTCTACTCTGTTCTATCGTCATCGGTAGACGACTTGTGTCACACGGTGAGGTCTAGCTGAGCGTTCAGCAGAGTTTCTGCGAGCAGAAGGGAGACGCTTGACGTCCTTCGTGGTGCACGGCACCCTCCGGTCCTGTGCCGCCCATCTGACTCACCTCGGCGCCATTAGGACGTACTGGCGGTCTGGTGCGTTTCCTGCTTCTCTGTGTTGTGCTCCTCTCTCGCAGGAACGGTGCCAGCTGCAGTCCCTCCCCGATTCTCAGACCCCTTATTTATTTATTTTATATCCATGCAGCTCAAATGCAGTTTTCATAAGAAAAAAATATTATTTTTTTGTTATAATCTGAGGCACAAACTGCGTAATTGATATCTCCGTGCCAACAAGTCAAAATACTGTATGTTTTTTTTAGCACAATTGGTTCTTGCTAGCCCGCTGTTAGCATTAGCATATTTAACTTTGTCTCCTCTGTGTGTGTGTGTGTGTGTGTGTGTGTGTGTGTGTGTGTGTGTGTGTGTGTGTGTGTGTGTGTGTGTGTGTGTGTGTGTGTGTGTGTGTGTGTGTGTGTGTGTGTGTGTGTCTGTGCAGGTAAGCAGGTCATCCACCCAGGGCAGATTCAGGCTGTGCAGGAGGAGTTCTCCCCCAGTCAAGAGAGGGTCCAGTGGGCCAAAGAGCTCATTGCTGCTTTTGACCAGCACCAACAGGAGGGAAAGGTAACATTAACCTCCATTATTTTACAGAAGAACTCTTTCAATGTATTGTTTTGGTCTAAAATTGCTACCCGTTGATGCTCATTGCTGTTGCCAGGGAGTTTAACCCTTTGTTAGCATTTGTCCTGGTTGTTCACTGAATATTTCCAGTAATTTAACTCTTAGGCTACAACCTCATTGAGATGTCACTTTAATCCTTAAACAGAAGAGCACAAAAATCTGTTAAAATATACACTGACTTCACAAAACAACCACGCATTTTTAGGGAAGAGACCTTGGATAAACCTGGGGATTTATATATATATATACTGTATATATATATATATATATATATATGTACTGTATATACAAAACTCTATGTGCCTTGTGTTGGGATGACGAGTCTTGCTCTGCTCTGAGGCCCCGGGCTGGTCCTTTTGTGTGTCCTCTCACACACCTCTGTAGTTCCAGAGAATACATACTGTACACCCCTGGGTGACTCTCTGAAGACGACATAGGGGACAGAGGGGTGGGGGTGGCGGGGGTGGAGTTGGGCCAATTAAGTGTACAATATTATTGTTCCTAATTTAGTGCATGGTTGGATCCTGTGTGCTGAGCTCTGTGGGCTATCTGCTGAGGTAATACACAATCTGCCCACACCTCTCTCCCTGCCAGGGCTGCTCCCACTAAGCATTGCCCGAGGGATTCATATCCTACCCATCCCTCTGCCGCCCTGCGTGTGTGTGTGTGTGTGTGTGTGTGTGTGTGTGTGTGTGTGTGTGTGTGTGTGTGTGTGTGAGAACAGCGAGCAGGGGTCAGTCCCTTTGTCTCGCAACACGACAGGTGCTTGTTTTTCATAATTCTCACCTCCAGCTATTGACTGCATTTGTCTGACCTGAGGTTTCTTGGAGATCTTTCAAAGTATTATATTATACCAGATGATGTGTAATTCACAGATCTTCCTGCAGTTCTTTTTTTTTTTCTTGCCATTTTTCACTTGACTGCGTTTGTGCACTTGCACACTGCTTGGTCCATTTGCTGCTGCAACTTTATATTTGCTGTAATTAATGAGTTTTAGTGTTGATTACCATGGATTAAAAACATATGTTTATGCTACATCCCCCCATATACACACAAAGTAGTTATCATAAAGTGGTTTGGTGTGTTTTTCAGCACAGTGATTGTTCCGTGCTCGTCTGCTCTGACGTTTCTCCTTGTTGTGAACCTGTTCAGGGCGCGTTCACCTTCCGCGGCAGCATGATCGACATGCCCTCGGTGAAGCAGGCGCGGAACATCCTCGTGCTGTCCGCCGCGGTGACGGAGAAACCACGCGACTGACCGGCGGGGGAAGAAGCTGCTTTGAACCCGGACGGGGGGAGAGAGAGAGAGAGAGAGAGAGGAAGCGGGAGCTGTTGCAGGTTTCACGACGAAACCTTGACAGCTTATGAACTGTGCGGACGCTGCTTTTCATTTATGCTTTTAATAATTGTGGAAATGGTTTGACTGCGATGGCAGTCGTGGTGAAATTCTGGCTTTTTCTGTTCGGTCCTGTTTATGTTTCTAATACACCTTCAGATGTTTTTGAGCAGCCTCTCGAATGTCAACTTTGGCACACTCTGCAGTGTGTGTGTGTGTGTGTGTGTGTGTGTGTGTGTGTGTGTGTGTGTGTGTGTGTGTGTGTGTGTGTGTGTGTGTGTGTGCGCCTCTCTGCCTCTCCAAGGTCCTGATGAATGCTTTCCCATCCCCATGGTCGCGGCAGCTGGGCGAAAGGGTAAACAAACACAACAAGCCACTGTTGTGGATCTATTCATTAGGCCTCAGTCCTCCAGTCGGGCCTCAGCCCTCCCGCCTATATAGGCCTGACTCACAGACATCAAAGTCTTAGGAAAACAAAACAAGAAAAAACCCAGATTGAAGTGCGTAAACTCACGATTTATTTTTGTGTGTGTGTGTGTGTGTGTGTGTGTGTGTGTGTGTGTGTGTGTGTGTGTGTGTGTGTGTGTGTGTGTGTGTGTGTGTGTGTGTCAGCCTCCTTAGTAAAGACATGCGGCTCGCCCTGTGGCAGCTGTGAGCCTGCGGTCTTGATGGAGAAGGCGTGTGGCGTCGGACACACCACGACCTGTACGAAGAGTAAACACGGCACACGCCGCCGGTGTTCTTTACCTGATCTCTCATTCAGCGCATTAAGACTTAATGTTCAGCTTATTGTTTACAAATGTATTCATCAGCATCTTCCTCTTCCACAGATTGAAAAAAGGTCACTTTAATTTCTATATATATATATAAATATATATATATATATTTAAAAAACTACTAGACGAGTTCAGGTCATGCCGTCAAAAAGGAAGCGCTCCACGGCGCTCCGTGGGCGCTCCACGTTGTGACTCCCAGAGACAGTGAAGTGGGTGTGATGTTGGAGTGAGACAGATTAGTGGCCATGTTGCTCCAGCAGACCGGGGCCCAGGCTTTGTCTCTCCGACTGTGGATGGGAGGATAATTGGGGGGGTGTTGAATGGTTAATAGTGCCATTGGTGACCATGGTAATGAAAAGGCACCGTGCCTCCCCTAACCCACCTCACCCCCCCTCCTCTCTCTCTCTAGTACTGTATGATCTATTGTGTCTGGGGCAGGGCTGTGGTCTGTGCCAGGCCAGGCCAGACACACACAAAAAAAAAAGATCGAAGCCACTCCTGCGCCCTCGCCAGAGAGCCCGACAGTAAGCTGTCTCTCTGGCATCCGGCCACATATTTCTCTCACCCCGTTTTTTTTTTTTTTTTTTTCTGTCTGTCCGTCAGGAATTCACATCCAGCTTGTTTGTTTGTTTTCGCCTCAATCTACCGTTACGCCCTGAGGTCGGTGGACTAAACTGCCCTTATGTGTGACTTTCATGAAATAAATCCACAAACGTTGTTGTGGGTGTACAGAGCCGGTTTGAGAGGCTCTGCTGAACTTTTGAAATAGATGTTGGATGAACTGTATCTCAAACTCAAGTCGGCTTACATGGTGTAATATTTAAAAGATGATTCTTCTGCTTGTGCGTGACATCGTTTGTAGATTGTGAGTAGTCTGTACCGATTGCTGAAATCATAATGTGTCTTGTTTTTGGATCATGAAGCACTTCAGCGTGACATTTTCAGCTTTCCATCGATTCATCATTTTGTTGCAGCCCGATCCGGGGAACGAGACTCAGAGCGAGTCGCAAGGATGACAATTCTCTTTTGATTTGAAAGAATTAAACTTGTTTCCACAGGTGTTGCCTCCATCATTGTGTCCAAATGAAAAGAAAGTTGTCTCACATTGACCAAATCGGATCATTCCGTGCTGTTAAGACGTCCATTCCGGTGCACTCCCGAGTCTCAAAAGAGGCCGAGCAGGTGAACTCCAGAGGTGGAGGAGGCCGAGTCTGAATGGGACAACTTGGCTTTTTTGAACCAACAGGTGTCTCCCCCCCCCTCCTCTCCCCCGTAGACAGGAAGGAGGATCTCTGAAGCAGGAGGAAGCTGGGGGGGGGGGATGTAAGGAGAAGGGCAACTGTTCTGAGGATGACCAGGAAGTGATCAGGCCAGTTTATACGCCCATCAAGACACAACATCCCCTCCAGTGGTTCCTTTGACACGTGTTTGTCATTCTTTTCGTTCCGTCCACATACTCATGCTCCTCTGCGATATCCCCACTAACGTCTCTGATTTAAAGGTAAAACAAAACGTCCTGTTGGTCTCTCTTAGAACTCACCTCCATTCAATCAACGCTCGCGGATGGAAAAAAAAAAAAAAAGAAAAGAAATGTCCCGCGAGAGATTTCCGGTGACATCTCTGTAGATTAGAGGAATGCGTCCCCCTGTCCGCCTCCGCTGTGTAATTCTACATGACGTTTCTATTATGCGTGGAGCCCCATATAATCTCCAGTCCGGCCCCGGCACTACTTCTTCTTCTCCTTCTTTTTTTTTTGGTATTTAAACACATCTCTTCGGTACTCACCCGAGAGAGTAAATTACAATTAACACGATTATAACCTCACCAGAAAATGGTGACGGGAATCAATTAGGCTGCGAGCAGTATTTCAGAGACCGGTAATGTGCTGGTCGAGATTGCTTTCATAAATTACGAGGAGGGGGGGGGGGAGAGAAAATGCATGTATGCAAAACACTGTCAGAGGAAAATTAAAACGAAATGTTTTACATATTTTTCCATTAATCTAAATGGGACCCGTGTGGCAGAGATGGTTTTATTCTAATTCCTCGCCCGGGGACGCCCCGAATAATGACTTGATGTTTTAATAGACTTCTAATGACAATATATGACAAAGTAATTGCGGCGGAAGAGTATTCGAAAGCAATAAAAATACCTCGTTATTGCAGCTGCAGCACAGTTTGAGAAGTGTAAACCTATTAGCCCAAAGAGGTGGCTTGAAATGGGACGTGCGCGTGAGCCGATCGACGTTAAAACATTTAGTTTAGGCTAATTAACTCTGTTTCAATATTTAGGAGGATTGTTTCAACGCGTTCAACGTGGCGCCAATAGGCCGCGATGAGCTGCTGCTGTCACTCCTTCGTTTTTAGGATGTCCCAGCCCTGAGGCGGGACAGGGTTCTTTTTTTTAATTTTAATTATTATGATCAATTATTGCTTTCCAAAATAATAATAAAAAGGCTTCGAAATGAAAAGAAGAAAATAAATTCGTTCTCACTTTCTTTTGAGATAAGCATTCTGAGGTTGTAGAATTTAAAAAAAGAGGAAATAATGAAGCTGCTAGAAAACTGAACTGAACACTTTTTTTTCGAAATTTAATTTCAGATTAAAAATAATAATAATAATATAAATGGTGGATTAATTGGACTGTTAATAAAATCTCCAACCTTTACTTGTATTCATCTTGTTTGGGTCATTTTCTGTCACACGAGCGTTCCTAACTGCACACACTCTATTCACTCACTATTATCTGACACTTTATGCTCAATATTTCTCTGATATTTTCCTCAGAAACCACAGAAAGCAGTCTGTCTTTTAAATACAGTGTAATAAAATATTACAGCCGCAGACCCTTTTACCCCCCCCCCCCCCCCCCCCCCTCTGATGACAGTCCAGCCTGTCTCTCTCTCTCTCTCTTTTCTCCTCCAGTGCGTTTTGCATGATATGAAATGCACCGCGGCCCGTCTGTGCTGCCTGACTGATCGGGCACATGTGGACCATTACTAACTTCATTTGAGGAACCCCTTTTGTCTGAGTGTCCCCGTCAGCGAGGTGTCCGACGGGACGCAGCGGCGTGGCGGGGCTCGCGATCAGACGTCCAATCCAAACGTTCACCTTCACATTGTGACGTGCGTGTTTCTGTTGATGCAGCGATATAAACACAGTGTAATTTTTCTAAGCCTAATATATTTTCCTACACTTGATTTTGTTCATGCAGGTATTTATTTTTCTTTTATTAGTATTATTTTTGTTTTGCCCCTGCAGGTGATATTTAGTCAATATTTCACCCCCAGCACCAGACAGGTGTATTAATACGATGCAGCTGCAGCCCACCTGCAACATGAGTATCATAAGGTGATGGGCGGGGAGGCGTCCGTCTCCATTTGTTTTCCACCCGCCTAACGTGCCCAGGCCTCTCTCTGTATGATTGAAGGCCCCTTCGTGCTTCTTGCAGAGTTCAGTTCTATGGAAGGTCCGTTTCTTTTGAAGTCCGGGCAGCCCGGTGTGTGTGTTTACCTGGCGGGTTAACATCATCTGCAGTCAACAAGAAGAAGAAGAAGAAGAAGAAGAAGAAGAAGAATGTAACCGAAATGAAGCAGACTTTGTTTAAATCTTACCCTCAGAAGAGTTGTCTGCTGTACGCGAATTATGATGTATTTGTCCCATTAAAATAAAGAAGAAGTAGTCAAGTACAAGTCGGATGATATTTCACTCGGTTGTAGGTTGAAGTATTTTGAGGTGCACTTTACCTTCCTCCTCAGCCCTCCTCTTGGCCCGACTCCCCCCGAGACTCCCTTCTCCTTAACGGGCTCAGATCAAAGGCTTGACCGGCCCCACTAAAAACCCGCCCGCTTTGTCTGCTGTTGCCAGGAGTGAGGAAGAGTGTCGAGGGGGAGGAGGGGGGGCATGGTAATGAGACTCGTTACAGAGCGACAGAAAAACGTCTCTGCAACTTTTTTCCCCCCGTTTTTGTACCTCGAGTGTCCATCTGTCGTCGCGTCTCCCTCTCGGATTTCTTCCACTCCCCTGCAGCACGAGTTCACTCTTTATTTCACCCTACTTTATTTCCCGTGGACGGCAGCGGCATTATGTGACGAACAACAACCTGTCGTGTACGTCAGAGTGCATTTGTATTCTATTGATGGATGTCTAAATGCGATTTGGTCGCGCACATTCCTGTCGCAAATAAACGCTCTTTAATTGAATTGCGGCGCCGCAACCTAGACTCGCACGTGAGTCCTGTTTGTTTGTTTTGTTGTCCCTGAACGCACCAGACGAGGCAGACTAATAGAAAGTTTACGTGACCCGCGCAGACAGATGCAAGGGAGAGAAGAAGGGGAAGAAAAAGTAACAGCGCCTCATAAAGTGTCTGCGGAGGTCTGCGGACGTGCAGACGCTAACCTGCCTCCCGCTGCTAATTAGGCAGTAGAACGTGGAGCCGGGGACACGTGGATGATGAGGGTTCCATCTCTGTCTCCATCTTGAAAACGTGATGAAGCGCTCTCACTACAGGCTAAACGTATTTCGCGTAACTTTTCAGGCTCTTTGTTGTGCCGTGTTCACCTGGACGGCATCGATAGGATCCTCCGTGAACTTCTCCACAGTGGCTTCATCAAACCACCCCATTTAAAAAAAAAAAAATGTTTCAGAGCAAAGAGGTGCGAAACACCAGAGCACTGTGTTTGGGACATTCAGGAACTTTTCACGTGGCGCTTTGAGAAGGGCGTGTCGGCTGAAGGGTTCAGAGTTTCAAGTTTTTTTTTTGGAAAAACCGAACGTCGAATAGACGCTGGTCCTCGTGAACCTTTCACCTGTAATGTGTTTCACCTAGTTAGGAATATCACCAACTCTCTTTTGCGCGTTTACAGGCTGATGAACACGACGTGAATCAGGGCGATTATCCGTCTGTACGTCTCTGCCCCATCGAAAACCAATGCTCTTCAGCTGCACCCTCTCTCTCTCCCCCTCCTCCCCCTCTCTTTTCTCTCTCCATTCTTCTCCCTCTCTCTCTCTTTCCCCCTCACTCTCTGTGCCGTTGAGCAGGTGGAGGCCGCGCACCTGCACGCACAGCTGCGCGCACCTTGTTATTGCTGCCGCTGCTTGACGCACAGATGAGCGCAGCACACAGCCAACAACACAATCCCGACAATATAAACCTCTCCAGCGCCGCAGCTCTCAGCCTCAGCGTGGTCCACTCCTCTTTTTTTTGTTGTTTTTCTTTTTATTGCAGGGACACCAAACGTGCACTATTTCTATGTCGTATTTATCAGTAATATCCATATCTAAATGAAGGGAAAGCATCATCTTTAACATTCGGCTTGATTAAATGTTTCCCAAGCTCAAGGATGTTGTGTGTGTGTGTGTGTGTGTGTGTGTGTGTGTGTGTGTATATATATATATATCCCAGCCGTCTCGCCGTCTATCTGTTGTTTGTCATGCTCCGGACTTCAACATGACACCATCTAATCCAATTAAACACGATAACCCTGGACTCACGTGTTATTCTCTTCCTTTTTCCCCTTCAAGTTGCTGACAAGCACTCTTGGTTTGGTGTGAAAGAGGGAGTCAAGAGCCCTCTCTTAATCCCGGGCGCGACCAGGAGTGATTGAAAAGTGAAAGAAACCCCTCATCGGTCCTCGAGCTGGGATGCTGTTTTCTTTGTCCATGTTACTCTGGCTTTTTGTTTAGTGCGGCCATCATGCATAGCCGTCCATTCTTTTAGGTCTCTAAAGGAGGAGGGGCGGGGGGGGGGGGATCACGTCCGCTGAGCTGCTGACAGTTATTAGTTTGTGTATCATTGAAACGCGAGGAGAAATAATCACAACTAGTCTGTGTTCGTTCCCTTGTTCAGAAGTTAAAGCTCGTTGTAATCCACGCAGCCTGCTAATTGGGGTTTATAGGAAACAATTACACTCAATTTTTGTTCGTTTAAAGTGTGCCTAATTAGTCGTTTGTTTAAATGGTTTTAAGCAGATTAGGGCCTGCGCAGAAACATGATAACACCCCCCCCCCCCCCCCCCTCTTCTCCCTCACATACAAACGATGTTCAGTGCAACTTCTGGCATAAACTGAAAGACTGCAGCTCACAAAACAAAATAATCACGATAATAAAATAAATGAAAAATCACGACTGCCATGTAAAGTTTTATTCTGTTTCCATTAAAATAATCTCGAATACATAATGCGAAAGTGCTTCTGGGTAAAAAAAAACAAAAAAACAACAACGACTAAAAAGGCGACGTGGTTGCAGAAAGCGCGCGCCGACATGACGTGTTGTAGGTGTTTCTAACTGACAGGTAACTGACATTAATCCGCTCTCTCTGAGACTCGGGGGATCTACAGTAAACGGGGATACGGTTAATGAAGCACCACTTGCCCTTTGCATCTCGGTCACAGTGTGACGCGGGGAAGTTTAGAGAAACTTCATTCGTTTAGCATAATATTTCCTGGGCATGCGTCATAAAATATGATGCGGACATGTACAGCACTGATTGCGCTGCAAAGGTTTAAATAAGGCAATGTTGCAGCGGATACATAATTAAAAAAAGGCACCAGCTCGGAGGAGCATTAGCGTATGAACTTTTTTTTTTTATTTTAAGTGTTGACTCAGTTTATTGCTCTCAGTTTATGTGACATCTCAGAGGCGTCGTAAAATTGATGCGTGCCTAACTGGCTCTAATAATGCGCCATTGCCAACAGCCCGTTCGGCTTTCCTGCAACCACGAGGCTGTTATTATGCTTATTATAATTCATATTGGGAGCCCTCCCTATAGGAGCTGTGACAGACAGACAGAGGCCAGGTGGGAGAGGTAGACTTTGAGCGCAAGGAGTCGCGCCTCTCCTCTACATGCGCACGCCGCTCGGTGCTACGGGGGACCGCGTAATGAGGGCACCTACGGGGCCCTCCTGGATGGAGAGGTGTCCGAACCCTCGCCACGGCCGGTCACAATTGAAGCACCGACACCTGCGCGTCACCCCCGCCTCCTCTTCCTGCCCCCCTCGGGCAGCGCCTGCCAAAGCCCCTTATCACCGAGAGTTCATACTTCCGCGCACAACTTTTGACAACGATAATGATGTGCATGGTGATGCTGAAGTAGGGAAATAAGCACTCTGCGTGTCTGTGCATGGGAGGGGCTGTTGCATTTCTCCTTAGGACCGGTTCACTTCTGCAGCCTTTGCATATAAACAAATAACTGCTTTGAAACCTTTCAAAAATAGTCCTAAACTAAAGTAAGTAACGTTATTAAAAGCATGCAGATAAGTTGACACTGGACATTAATAATTAGGTGATGAATACAGTTGCAGCTTATTAGATTTCGGCCCAACTATCACTCATGTTAGTACAATATGACCGTCTCTCAATGCTTAGTGTCACTAAGATGGATACGCCGTGATGGTTTGTGGGATAGACTGTCATTTACCACGGCAAGTGTCTAGGAAGGGCCAAAAGGTGCCCGTCCCCGACGGAGATGGCCTAATTATACAATTAGTCTTGTGATCGGGACAGTCCAGAGCTAAGTGTCCTGTGGGACAGCCAGACACATTATGGCTGTCATCAGTGTCTTCACAGCAAGGGAAAGAGCTCAGCCTAATAAGTGTGCCGCTCATGTCCTTAGATGAGGTGGAGGCCTGTGGTTTCTCTGATTCAACATGTTTCACGTTCTGTGGCTTAATACTGGATTTCTTGAGCGCCGGTGAGGGCCAAAGCATCTCTCGAGGCAAGCGATGGCAAAGTGGATGGAGAGCCGTTTCCTGGACGCCATTGATACCATAGGTCATCTCGGTATTCAATCGTTTTTGCCTTAAGCCTCATCTGGGGCCTCGGCGGACCAACGCCACGTCTCTTTGAAGCCGTCGGTCAGATGGAGACCCCCATATCTCGATCTCATTGCCTATCCAGCCATACATCCTTTCTGGCTTATCCCTGGTCAGTTGGAAACATCAAGACACCACATTTCCTTCTGCCCATCCAGAGCCATATCTGTCATTACCAAACCGCAAGTCTGTTGAAGTGAATGGGCGTGAGGCTTGTGATGTTTGGCATCAACGCGGTCGCCTCCAAGGAGTCGGACGGAGGTCTCGCCGCTGCGTGGCGGAGGAGGCACCGGATACTTTGCTGCTGGTGCACCGGCTTATCACATTGGATTAGAGCTCCTACGGTGAGACGGGAAGCCGAGGACGACCGGTGACCAACTTCACCAGTTTGCCGACGATGAGCGAGACTATATGCGAAGACGGTCAGGTGTTGGGAGCAGGAGTCAAACCCTTATCTGTTGTTAGCACAGATGACCGCTTCTCGTCCGCTCACGTCTCCTCTCTCCACCTGGACGCCAACCCTCTTCCCTTTCTCCTCTCTCCTAACCAAGGATGCCCCCCCCCCAACCCCAGCTGTGATTTCCCCCCACTCTAAATGCTGACCTTTTTCTGCAATGAAGCTAGATGCACTCAGGGACCGCCATCTGATGTTCTGCACAAACACTGATACCAATCTTGACCCACACAATGGACAGAGTGATGGTAAGAAAGAGGAAGCAAAGGAAAGGGGGTGGATTAAACCGGTGGACTGGCACTATGCCTTTGAAATCGTTTTGGATCAATCATAGATAGGTTTTTCAGATAAGTTAGGTTTGGAATTGAAGGGAGATGCATGGATTTGAATTTTATTAGGGGGTCCGCGGTGGTGAAAGTAATCCCTGAGGCCTCAAATCTGTTATTTCTGTCCCCACGTCAGCTTGTCTTCAAAAGCACCAATGCAGGGCTTCTGGTGCTCATCCTACCGCTTTTCATTTGTCTCTGTACCTAAAAAAGATGCTTATTTTAAAATACATATATATATATATATATATATATTAAAACAGAGCTCGAGTCCTACGGGGTGTTCTTTGTGTGCCAGAGGTGAAGCTGATTATTTTAGTTCAGTCTGAGGTAGCTTGTAAGCAGTGTCACCCCTGGGCACAAATCAAAAATATCCGACACTTAAAAAGTCCATCTGCTTCTCTTTGATGGAGAATATAGTTCCTCGTTTCCCTCCACCTGGTCAGGCCTCGGTTCCAGGTACGCTGAAGCCTACATCCTGCATTTAGAGGCTTTTAGGAAAGCCCTGTCATTCAGTCAGAGACTACTGGGGCAGCATGCTTGCACTTATCTGCACTTTAGTTTTTATTTTCTGGCCGGCGGGCTGTATAAGGGCCAGGTAACAGGGCCCGGCTCATGCCGGTTGCCCGTGGACGACCTTGCTCTCCTCACCTACTGCCTTGGAGTGGCTCCCAGTCCTGGGATGGGGCTTTGGACCGGAACCAAGTCTCTACCCCCACAGATGTTACTGAGCCACCAGATATTATGTCAGTTTGTGAGTGATGCATCGTGCTCTTCTGCAGAGCGGTGCGTGACTTTAAAGTAGCCGGGATGAACGTGATGACACAGAACCTCGTCCCTGAAAGATGTAGTATTTATTATAGTAGTTATTATGATTATGACTGTTACTCTGATCCATCATATCAGATACTGTCAAGTCTTTACATTTAGGTTTGTGAGCAGGAAGTGTTTTTACTTAAAATGTTACAATTAAATAATTACTTAAATGTTACAAATATACTTATGATTTAAGTTGGACCCTCAAATTTTTTTTTATTATTTATTCCATCTAACACAGAAAAAAGTCGTTTTTAAATATAATGTTGCTTCACATCTAAAGGCCAGCCTTATGGAACACGTTCTAGGAATTTGTGTATTTTATTTTAATCAGTAAGTTCTGTTCTTTCGTGTTTATTTCCGTTTTTGTTTTTCCACTTATTTTGTCGTTGTAAACATTTAAAACACAAACTAATTCCAAGATTCCAGTTATGCTTTGACTTCAATGAAACACTCGTTTTTAATAAAACGTCTCAAAACGAATGAAGGAGAACTTCTTTGAAGCAACGATCAGCTGCTGTGACTGCGGGTTTCCTATAACTTAGCGCCACTTATCTTGAGATGGACGGTGAGGAACAACACTGTCTAAATGTCAGCGCAAGAATAAACCATCTTCCTCCACAACATGGTGTTCTATGCGGGTTATGATTATATTTAATTGTAGAAGACGCTAGCAGAAGAAAAAACAACATGTTTCTGTCGTTGAAAAGACAAGACTCGTGATGTGCTCACTGGGTAATTGATTTAATGAAGTTCCTATGAAAACTAAAACCAAGTGCAGGTCAGTCGAGTAACCCCCCACCCCCTCCCCCCCGGTGCGCCCGTTGTCAGATGTTTAACTCCCGCCACTGCTTTGGGGAAAAGACATCGGGGCTAATAGGTGAAACCACGGCCGCTGAAGGCTGGAGAGCAGCGAAATGTTCCCCCTGCAGACGTCCGACAGTCCGAGTGGAAAACCGGTCAAGGAATTGAGAGAGAGCCCCCCCCCCCCCCCCCCCCCTAGCTGCAGCAATCCACGAAGTCCTTCCTCAAAAATACTAAAGTTTTGAGTCGCTGCTCTAACTTGCTGTCGAGTTGTCCTCTGCAGGCTGGAGTCAGTGCACGTGCTGCAAAAAAAAACTTCAGAATAAAAGCCGAGACTGTGCGCGTGTTTCCACTAGAAGAAAATCTAAATCGGCTCCGAAAGACAACCGGGGAGAGCAGCAGCAGCAGCAGCAGAGACCGGGCTGCGTAGTTTCCTGACTCGATCGTGAGAAGTTAAAGACAGTAGGCAGGTAGGGAGCTCCGAAAACCCGCTGGCGGAATGCTCGGATAGCAGATATGAGGCCGTTAAAAAAAAAAGACAGTTCATAAGAAAGAAGGAGAGAAGGGGACCGGCGGAGACTTCACTCGGAGAGAAAGTAGCGTGGGCAGGCTAACAGGTGTGTGGCCTCCAGCCCGTGTAAGTTATATGACGTTATTTGTAGCGTGTGTGATCATTTGTTCTGATCGTTATAGGCTGCTTAGCGTCACGGCAAAGTTTAACAGCGCACAGATGATGCATTAAAGCGCTCCGCGTTGGGGGGGGGGGGGGGTTTACAGTGTATTTAGAAGGAAGAGGTGAAAAGCAGCAATAAAATGTGACCGGAGTATTTTAATTACCCGCATTAGGCAACATCAAAAAAGAAACATCATGGCCTATATGTCAACCCAGTTCTCACCGTATCGGACTCTACCTTCACTAAATATGGCACATCCACGTCCTCTGACTATTGCTTCTTTATTCCCAGCTGTCCTCGCCCACCTCTTATTATTCACTTGTCATATTTAAGAAGAAGAGAAGTCAGATTTCCATTTAGTAACCGAGCTATACAAATATTTAAAAACTCAGCCGGAGCTGTCACAAGGTGCTGCTGTTCTGCTGGATTTGATTTCTGGGCCGATGTGATGGTGGTGGTGGTGGTAGTGGAGGGATGCTGGTTGCTTCTCCACATAAAAATAAACCTCATACAAAAACATCAATCTGTATTTTACTGTGGCCTCCAAGGTGAGCCGCGCGCACTTTGACCACTCATGCGCAGGTGTTTGGATCAAATGACCCTAAATAAGTGATTTTTTTTTTGTGTTGTTTTTTTTCCCCCCTAAATAACCAGAGCTTCTTAACTTTTGTGACCCAAAAAAAAAAAAAGAAGATCACTTCACAAGCGCATTGTGCCGACAGCATTCAGGAGGTGGATAATGCTTGTAAAGTCTGACAAGACGGCGTTTGTTTTGGTTCCACGCTCGTCTGAGAAATTATCGTTCAACCCCGCGATTGAGGAGAAGCAGCGGCGGCGTTTTCACTGCGACTTCTCGCTTTGTCCCCCACCACCCCCACCCCCCCATCCGAAGTGGCGTCTGCATGTCTGACTCCGCCGGTTACTGATTTGCAGGCAGTATGTTAAGGTGGCCCATGTAAGTGATTTCCACGGGCATCCCACTAAAGGAGAACAAATCGCTGACAAAGGGAGCGCCTTTCCCCATTCAGCCTCGTCGTTGGGACAACCAAAAACTATTCCTCAGATAATAAGTTCTACTTCAAAGCGTTTCTCACTGAAGGGTGACCGCTTCACTCCTTTCTTTTTATTAACTCTCCTCTCTCCTTTTTTTTTTTTTTTTTTTTTTTTTTAAATACCAGAGGAACTGTTTTCACCGTGTTTATTTTGCAACATTCATGGAGCTCTTGTTTCCAAACAGGAGCTACAAGAGCGGGCTATATGCTTTTTTTTGGTGGGGGGGGGCTGGCTGAGTCCTGAGCCCTATAAAAACGTCCGCGCACAAAGCGAGAGGAGGCCCTCAAGTGCTTCCTACGTTGAATGAAGCAGCAGATGAAGTGTTCCTTTTAGAAATGCTCATAGAGGACAGCTATAAAATTGATAAAGCCCCATGAACACGGCTAAACAAACCTACAGTTGTCACCTTTTTAAAAAGAAGTGTCCTAATGCCGCTGAAGTGGAGCTTTTCTTCTGCAAAACGCGCGCAACATTTAGATTATTTGCACTCCAGTGCTGATTGAGTGTTTGCATTTTATGGCCACAGTCCTCCAGGTTGACCTGAGTCAAGTGTCTTAATTGATGCAGCGTGGAAGCTCAGAATCATTTTACGTGTGTGTGTGTGTGTGTGTGTGTGTGTGTTTATGTGTGTGTTTACAAGATGTCAGTTTGAACTCTGTTTTTTTTTTTTTTTTTTCCCTCATTTGAATTTGTCAAATTCTAAGCGGGCTCGTGCGTCATCTACCTGCCCACCGGTGTGTTCGTGCCAGCCCTGGAGAGAGCGCGCACCCTGAGCTATTTGCTTACGGTTCATTTAGAGGCAGTTAGTGGTTTTTTTTGGTTTATTTTTTTTTGTTGCAACCAGACACATTCAAACGTGAGCGTCTCACCATAGAAATCCTAACGCGCCATGAAGACTCGTCAAAGCGGCCCGGCCCCTTCCCCTCTGCAGAAGCTGAAGCCTTTGAAGTGGTGCAGGACTCGCGCTGGTCAAATTTCTCTTCTTTTTTTTTTAATTCTATGGAACTGGACGAGCAACTCTTTGAAAGTGAGATTGTGCGTTTTAATGGAGGAAATAAGAGAGAGAGGGGAGGAGGAGGGGGGGCTTGTTTTATACACTACTATACAAGGCCCTGCGTATTGTCGACATAGCTTTTTTTATCTTTTTTATTTTCCCCATGAATGATTCACGCCTCGGCCTCGCTTTGTGCCGCCGCCGCCTTTCAGCGGCAGCGCCATCGGGGGGCTGTAGGTTTCCCCATTAGCTCCGTGATTAGTTCAGAGCAGCCTGCTCGGGCCCGTTGGGCCTTTTCTTCCCTCTGACGGACTATTTCACAGAAATATCTGGATAGAAGCTGAACACTTTTTTCACGTCATTTGAGAATGATATTAATATTTTGACTCTTGTTTACATTTGACAACAAACACACCGAGTCGTAAAAAATACATCACGCCAGCTGAATGTCCGTGTATTCAGCCCAGTTCTTTGATTCTATGATCTCCAAAACCTCTCATGAATCACTCATTAAGCATAACAATAAGTTGACACTTGTTAATTATTGACTGTATATGTCCTGTTTTTTTATTATTTTTTTTTTAGCATGAAATTTATATTGCAAATTAAAATTTTGAACATCAACGGTCTGCACAATCATAGCTGGTTCATCTTTTCTTTTCTTTTTTTTTGTATCCATCACGTACAGCGGCACCATGCACCTCAGAGAGAAAGAGCGTCACTACAGAAGGCATGCGAGGAAGGGACGTTTCACATTACACAGCCTATTCAAGTAAAGGTTTCTTCTTTTACAGAACACAATCCAAAAAAAAAAAGTAAAATAAAACAACAGGAAAATAAAATGAAAATAAAATAAAAATAAACATCAGCAGGGTAGGCTACTATGCATCACCAAAACTGATATTATTATTCTTTGGTGTTCCTGTAGTTCCAGTACAACATTGATACCAGCAAATAAATTACAATGTACAAAACCACATTATTTTTTTCTTCTTCTTGTAATTAAAAACTACACAACATTCACAAGCATCAGTACAATTACATATATACAAATCCTACAGGGCCAAAGCCTGTCAGTGTAGACATTTAGGGTCTCGAGGGACTTACTCGCACTCTTTAACGAGCATAACACTTGTGTACTTTTGCATAAAATATAGTCTTAAATAGTTCTTAAATATTACAAAATTCCATCCAAACACATGTATTGTATAAATCTGAAAAGGTGAATGAGAACCCCTTAAGACACTCTTTTTTTTGTTTTGTTATTGGTTTATCAAAGTTTGTACCACATCTTAAAAAAATCACATGGAGAAAAAACAACAACCTCATCTTCTAAATTGTGTCCATCAACGAGCAGTACCATTTGTTCTCCTTAAACGTCTGGAATATGACAGTGATTGATAGCAGGCCAGTTATTAAACTGCTTGGGGGGGTGGGGGGGGTGGGGGGGGGTGATGGGAGGTCACGTGAAACATGTCATTTCAGCACACCAGTTGAGTCTTAAACCAGGCAGTTGATTAAACCCTGCATATTGCTCTTGTAGTAATAATAATAATAATAATAATAATTGCTGGAAAGTTCTATTCAGAAATTGGCTCACTTTAAAGTTGTTGGTCCTTTCAAAATAAGACTACATTTCAATCCTAATGCCAGTTGTTTTATTTTGACAGCTTTGATCTACATTTCAGGAAAGGTCAGGGGTCACCTCGGGACAGATAATAGTGGATTATCTGCGTCGTTGAGTAACGTGATCAATATCCCGACGTGGATCTACACACTGTAACGGGTCACACAGATGAAAAGTCCGACAGTCACGTGGTCAAAAACGGTGGGGGGGGGGGGGGGGGGGCATCAGAGCATTGTCCTCGGGTCTGAGTTTCTGAAAGAGTCCTCGTCCGAGTCCGACGTTGGCACGTCGCTGGAGGGGGTGTGGAGGTGGTGAGGTCCCCCGCTCCCCTGGCACACGTACCACTCGTTGAGGTTGGTGACCTGAGGGGAGAGGTTCGCGGAGGCTCGGTTCCTGTGCGGCTCCGAGTTGGGCGACAGAGGGTCCCCGAGCGGGTTCGTGGAGGATATGTAGGAGACGTTGGTGTTGTTGTTGGTGGTGTTGTTGGTGGAGGTGGTGGTGGGGGGCGGCGGGGACTTGCAGTGCACCTTCATGTGCTTCCGCAGCGAGCTCGGGTGCGTGTAGGACTTGTCGCAGCCGCGGACCTTGCAGTAGTACGGCTTGTCGCTGGTGTGGACGTGGGAGTGCTTCTTCCGGTCGCTGCTGTTGGCGAATTTTCTGTCGCAGCCGTCGAACTCGCACTTGAAGGGTTTCTCTCCTGGGAGGGGGGTAAAAAAAAAGGAGAAAGCAGAATGTAGTCAAGAACGCAGTGAACGAGTCTCCACGAGGGGGTGTTTTTTTTTCCCTTTTTAAACATTTTCTCACAAAGGTTAGAGCTGAATTTCCCCATAATACCACCTTAAATAAATCCAAACATGCGCTGCTCTACTGGAGGGGGGGGGGGTCTACTGCAGCGGCGGCAGCAGCCACCACTGCTGCACACCCACTTGTTCCAAAGCATTTTCCAGTGTGAACACGTGTAACATGCCTTTAGGCCTTCTGGTTACATGCATGTGTGTGTGTGTGTGTGTGTGTGTGTGTGTGTGTGTGTGTGTGTGTGTGTGTGTGTGTGTGTGTGTGGGGGAAGGGGGGAGACACTCAAGAGACCACCAGGAGCCGTTTATGTATACCGTGATGGACTCTGGTCGCAACTCGACACACACACACACACACACACACACACACACACACACACACACACACACACACACACACACACACACACACACTGTCACTCTCAGATGGGAAACATGCATTTCTCTTGTTTTGTATTGAGTTACATGCAGTAGGCTACATCTCGTGTCAGTGTGTGTGTTGGAGGGCAGTGTGCGTTCTCCAAAATGACACGCGGTAAGAGGGTGTAGCTCTGACTTCCTCGTGACTTGAGTCACCTGTTTGGTAGGTGACTCATGTATTTCCCTGGGGATTTTGCATCGTTCTGTGAGGTTTGGAGGCCTGTCGTTAGTGGGTGTGTGAAGGCCAAAAAAATAGAGCCATATTAGCCAAAACACGACCACTCTCTATCTGTGTAATGACGACAACAACAACAACAACAACAACAACAACAACAGCAGCAGCTCTCAAAATGAGCACTCCGTGAGCAAAGCGTGCCGTTTCTCGCTGTCTTGAACTTTTAATCTCTGTGCAGCTCTGGCCAACAATTCACCCCCACGCACTTATTTGTGGATGTTTTTTGGTTATTTTTCTTGAGTGCAGCGTTTGTAGCCTATACCTCAGACAGTAACTCAGATGCATGCAGCTAAATACATATCGTAATGTGTAGATATCGCAAACCGTGCTCTCTCACACACACACACAAGCACACACTCGTCGCTATTTAAACTGGCGTAAACGTCCCACGCCTGCGGATAATTACATTTACGCGTGTTCCAGTGCTTGTCCTGCACGTATGTACGTAAGCACGTTTTACAAATCATATGCCCGTAATCCTCCTCACGCCTACCGCCGGCGTCTGGTCGAGTAGTACAAAAGTTAACATTTAAAGAAAGGAAATGAAAAAGTGACGGTGCGAAGGCGTCACTGAGTACAACTTTTTTTTTTTTTCCCGCTTGTGTGCGCATTTACGCACGGTCCCTCTCTCCATCCATTTAAGATATGAAGACCAACACGAGGGTAGATTCTAATGATCGACGTTTTTTTCCCCTCCCTGATGACACAATGTAGAAGTACTGACCTGTGTGCGTCCTCTTGTGAATCTTTAAATTTTCCGATCGCGCGAACACTTTCCCACAGCCCGGGAAAGGACACGGGAAGGGCTTCTCCCCGGTGTGAACTCGGATGTGATTTATCAGTTTGTACTTCGCCTTGAAAGCCTTCCCTTCCCGCGGACATTCCTCCCAGAAGCAGACGTGGGAGCTCTGCTCCGGTCCCCCGACGTGCTCCACCGTGACGTGGTTGACCAGCTCGTGCATGGTGCTGTACGTCTTCGAGCAGGGCTTCTTCTGACTCTGGTCCTGGTCGATCCACTTGCAGATCAGCTCCTGCTTGATGGGCTGCCGCATGTACCTCAAAAACGCCCCCGCCGCTCCGTGAGGAGCAGACGCGATGTTCACATTGAGGTTCATGGAGTTGTAGCTGTGGAGGGAAGACGGTCCATAGTGCTCCGGCCTGTGCCCGAAATGCTCCGGCCTGCCGTAGATGTCCCCCGGTATACCCAGGCGCATCTGCCCGTTGAGGGCATGGTGGTGGTGGTGGTGGGCACCTGGGGACGCCTGGTCGTGGAGTCCAGTGAAGAGCGAATGGGCCCCGCTCTCCGCGTGCCCGTAAGCACCTGTTGGGGAGATGAACATGCCATGGTGATGAGGCGAGGAGGCGGAACTATGCTGGTCGCCAAGTGCATGCATAGCAGAGGCTGAGAGTTCTCTCCTGAGGATGAAGTCCCTGCTGCTTGAGTAGCCTGAGTGGGGGTGAGCCACGGGGAAACCGACTGTGGTCTGGGCAGAAGTGAAGGACGCCGCGGTCTGGGCTTCGTGGTGGCTCTGAATGTGCTGAGACGGGCTAAGTTTGAGAGCGTTTGTCTGTGCCATGTGCTCTGGTCCAAATGGAGTGAGTGCCACTCCGGGGTCGTTGCCCAGCTCCCCAGGGTGGAGGTGGGCATGGTGGGAGAGAGGGTGATGCCCCCCTAGCCCCGGGAAGCCTGTCATGTTCTGATGAGGAAGGGGTTGAGTCGCTGCCAAATCCGCTAATCTTAACGCCGGATTCCTCTTGCTTAAAGGGGGCTCCATAACTACACTGACAAGTCCATCCGCGCTCACCGCGATTGTTTCTCACCCCGCCACGCTCTCTAAAACATTAGGAAAATATGTATATAAGGGGCTCTATAAGTTCTTTTGTCCGGCTTCTAACTCTGCTTGCTCCCTTTTCCCACTCTGTCCTCAAGCGATTGGCAGAACATACAACAGTTGGAGGACACAGTGGGGAATACAGTTTAGAAATGGCACCGCGGGTATTGGACGGATTTTGGTGACTGGCAGTTAGGAGAACGAAGCGATTGGCTGTCGTTCAGCGCAGGGGCTCAGCAGGGTTCCGCCCCCTCACTCTCTTTATCGCTGTTGACTCCAAAAAGTTGTACTCACAAAGTTACCGGCAGATCTGTGTTGTTGTTTTTCTTTTCATTTTTTTTTTTTTTTTTTTTGCGCGGCTCTCTCCGTGTTTTACCGGCGCATGTGGATGACCGAGATGTCCGTTTTTATGTGACAAACGCAGCCCAGTTTATCTCTGGTAAAGTGGCTTTACTATTGATTTGATGAGAGCGAGAGAGAGAGGGAGAGAGAGAGAGAGAGAGAGAGAGAGAGAGAGAGAGAGTAAAAGAAGCCCGCTGCTGGTGGAGGGATGTATGTGACCGGTGTATAGATGTGTAGAGAGGACACAACGGTGCGCAAAGTTTATTTATTAAGTGTGTGGACATTTATTTATTTTTAGTTATGGAGAAGGATTTATAATAAAAAGCTCCTCAGACTTCACATGATTTGTCAGGAAAATATAAAATAAAAAAACCTGAAAGTTATTGCATGTTTAAATTATACAAACTATTTCACCGGAAAAGAAAATACCGTAAATGTTGATTGGATAGAAACAATAATTTAAATAAAACCATCAGATAAACATTTGATACTTTTTTGCTATTTTTTATTATTATGAACTAGTAATCATGTGAATCCTATTCTCCCTCTTGCAGTTATTTTATGAATACCACACTCCTCCCAATGCTCATAGAAATAATATTACTGCTGCACTTCAATTCACATGAGCTTTAAATTGAATTATGGGTAGTGTAGGCTGTCAACCCAATCACACTAAAATGCTGAAGTTAGGAAAAAACAATAAACATGTCTTAAATGCTTATTAGTTCAGCCACTTTTTCATAATGCCCCAATAAATAAATAAAAATCCCATTAAATTAATTTCTCTTGGCTTAAATATATTGCGAGTGAAGGCCGAGCTCAGCGTGCGTTACACACATGAAACAGTGAACTAAGTCACCGCGTTATAACGCGCAGTCTCAGTGAACGTGGACCTGTCAAAGGTTCCATGCATTCATTTTATATCTCAGCGTTATTTACCAGCCGCGTGTCGTTTTTGATTATAATTGAGGTTGGCGTCACAGACGTGTATTTAAGTTGCCCATCGGACGACAGCGGGACGCGTCTCTGTCATCGATACGTCTTCATTCGGACACCTTTCCGATCGATCTGTGAGCGCTGGCCTCAGAACTACACGTCCCCACGTCACCAGAGGCGGTGGAACCCCAACGGCAGCTGGCCTTAAATAAAAAGCACTAAAGTCAAAACTTCAAGTACATAATGAACTCCACGTTTCCTCACTCAGGACCGTGTTCGGTAATTGATTTCCACAGTGCTCGAGAGGGGAGGCTTCACCGTGTTATGGGGCCTGTTGCACGCGCTCCTCTGTGGGGGAAAAGCTGATTTATGAACATGATATTCAGCAGAAACAAATACTGTGAATAAAAGCTGTGTGTCAACACTCTCTACAGCGGATACATACACGTGCTGTTGTCCTGCAAAAATAAGTAAATAAATCATAATAACAACAACAATACATATGTATTAATTAACAGTTAGACACGGTGGGTCTCTGTGTTCAGTTGTTCTGCCTGCTCCGCTTTATTGTTCATGAACAGCTGCTCATTTTTATTACCCACAATGACTGTCATATCTGTGTTTTTTATGATTTAAAAGTCACCAACAAAAATAAAAAAAATGAGCACGTGTTTTAGTGATTTAGTGAAATAAATAAAACATGGCCGGCTCCAATGAGAGCATCTGGAAACTCATAAAACACACGAGGAGCAGTGGGTGCACTGTTTATGATTTGTTTAAGGGGGGGGGGGGGGTATTTCATACGCATTAAATGAAACACCACATTAAATGAGACCCATAATCCCACAGAATTAACAACAAGAATTATACTTTTTTTTTTGGGGGGGGGGGGGGGGGGGTCACCGTGGTCCCTTATGCTTTAACCGTGCACGTGCACGTTTTTAAAAATTATAATTCCTGGTCACAATGTGTCGCCCGTCGCTGACACACATTTATCCCATTCTGCCTTCCCAAGTGCGTCTGTAGCGCCTCCTTAAAGCAATCTAGAGGAACTCTCCTCTGGACTCTCTGGACGGACCGGGTTCACTTTGATTGACTTATAGCTTCCTTATAGCTTCTCCCTCTCTCTCTCTCTCTCTCTCTCTCTCTCTCTCTCTCTCTCTCTCGAGGCGGTCTCTCTCCCTCCCTCCCTCTAAAACAAAGACGCTTTGTCATAAACAGGGTTATTTTACCAAAAGGAGTCAAGAGTGCAACATATGTGGTCTAAACGGGTCACGGGTCAAACATCCATGAAACACAAGGTCAGGAGAGCCACACAAGTAACCGTCCAGTGTGTCAACATATTGATATTGTCATGATAGCAGAGAGGAGGAATACGCCTTTGGCCCCTCAACTATATAACACGCACGCGCGCGCACACGCACACAGGCAGTGCGCCTTTATGTGATCGAGGCTGCTGACTTTATCGATTAGCTCCGCGTCATACTTAAAGCTGTAACTTCAGATCACAACCTATTTCCTGTAATGTAGCTGTAAAGGATCCGCGGGGCCACGTCTCAGTGTGGACTGCTGCTACTAGAACCTGTTGAAATACTGGTCTTAGGGGGGGTTTCAATAGGCAGGACCCCCTTTCTTCTACCAGCAGAAGCAGCCATGTGCCTCTCTATACCCGATAGATTTCTTTTCTTTTCTCCTCCTTTTTTTTAAAATTTCGCTTTTCTCTCTATCTGGGGAAGTTTTTTTTTTTTTTTTTTTTAATAAAGGGCTTCTTATGAGGGTCGGCAGACGTGACTTTGAACTTGGATCAGCTCCTGCGTTTCCTGTGGTGCGGGCTGAAATAGACTGGGAAGAATGGCTCACACAACGCTCAGCCTGTCCCACTCCGAGCTAAGAGACGCACACAATTTCACCCCCCAACAAAAAAAAAAGTTTAAACGTTTCCCTCTCCTTCTCCATTACTTGTCTGCTTACAGGAGCACCGGAGGGCTGCAGCAGGCAGAGGGACACATGTGTGCGTGTGTGTGTGTGTGTGTGTGTGTGTGTGTGTGTGTGTGTGTGTGTGTGTGTGGAACGGGACAACTTGTGGGATTTCTGAGTTGGTGAAAATGTAAGTAAACTTCCTTTGACTTGTGGGTGAATGAGCAGATGTGGTGCGTGGCCTGTGTGTGGGGGTGTATATATATATATATATATATATATATATATATATATATATATATATATATATATATATATATATATATCCATTTGCAGGGAGGATTCGGTGCATGCTTGTAATGGAACGTTGCCAGTAAATGAATCCTTTTTTTTTATTTGAATGCCTTTCCTGTGTCAGGTCTACATGTTTGTCACATTCATAAAACCCCAACATGTGTTTATCAGTGTAAAACAGAGAGTCTGTGGCTGCACGCAGACCTCATCCATAACGTCTCATTCAATAACACTCCATCACATCCATCAAGGCTCGACCACACAGGTCACTAAATGGTTAACACGGATCCAAACGCAGCTCACACCACCCGGAACATGTCATTTAATGGCTGCGGTTGAACAGTGAGAACCAGAACCAGCGACGTATATGGAACCGTTAAAAAAAGCAAAAAAGAACCAAACAACAAGCGGTGGCGGTTTGGTTGCGGTGCGAGCAGCGGAGCACCGCTAAAGGCCCGGTTGTGGTTCTACAGCAGTGGAGTCCATATGGAGCCACATATGCTCAGATGGAGAGAACTCCATGTTGACTCAACGACAGGTTATTATAGCAGCCTTTGGAAATGTATGGGTGGTGTGTTTTAATAGAGATATTTATTATTACATGTCCTCGTGCTTTTTAAAACAACATTAAAAACATTTTTTTTTAAAAAAGTGGGAGGTGTTACATCAGTACATTCAGCCCATTTCTACAAAGAAAGGGTGTGTTCTTGCATTTTTAGTATTTCTTTTATTATTTGCCACGGAGACTTAAAGCACCGCTCTGTGTTTTTTACCAGACTTTGGGGGTCAATAAAATGATTTCATATTCCAACGTCATAGGATGCTTTATAGCAGTGAAGATGGAAATCAGTTTACACGCAATATATTTCATAACACGGCCCTACATGCTGACAGAAGAGCGTGATTGTTTTTTAAAATATTATTTAGAAATGTAAAATGCACAGAGCTACAGCATTAATATTTAGGCTTTACATTTTTTTTATGAAAATGAGAAACCAATGTCTTAACCTCGATCTTAATATTTACCTCCAATCTAATCATTTCTCATAAAAATGCTTCATTTCTGTTTTTTATTGCTACACCTTGGCACCTCCTGGAATATAAACAAGCAGAACATGTCCTCCCGTCTCTCTTGTCGTGATCCCTCCGCTTGTATATAACCCCCCCCCCTAAAAAAAAAAAAAAAATCCTCTCCTAAAAGTAGGCGGTAATTATTAGTGGAAAAAATGGCGTTGCGCTATTAAGTCGCCAGAGCGCTACCTGCCATTGGAGGGGCACCTGGGATTGATGAGGCGCGGCGGCCAATGAGACCGCGAGGAGCGAATGAACGGGCTCCAGTTTAAAGGGGGCGGAAGAGGAGGTAGAGCCAGTCCGCGGAGAAACAGGGACCCTCCGCGAGAAACGCAGACGAGCCCGGAGAAATAAATTCCAAGCCCCCTCACAATCGGAACGGCGTTTTTTACACTGAGATGCTCCAGTCTCCACTCTCGCTCAGTGCGCGCAGAGGACACCCAGTAAGATAATTATTTCATTCTTCGAGTGCATATTTTTTTCTGGGGGGGGGGGCATTTTTTTCTTTCGGGGCGGGGGGGGGAAAGCGGTTGTTGAACGCAGCCCAACTGTCGCAGTCAAGAGAAGAGGACACGGGGAAACTCCTCACTCCGGTTGGATTTTTTTTTTGAGGCACAACTTCACTAAGAAGTAGATCCGATAAGCCGAGCTGGTTTCTGTTTTTCTCCTCCTCGTGAGCGGAGCAGCGGTTTTTAAATCTGATATGGTGTTTCCAAGGTTTGGAAGTTGAATCGTCGCTCACCAGCATTTGATTTTTGTTCTTTAACTTATTCGCCGTACAGCCCTGATCTCATTCAAACAAACAAACAACAACACAAACCCCTGCTGCAATCATGTTGCTGGATGCTGGGCACCAGTTCCCCGGACTGGGAGTGGGGTCGTTTGCCAGGCATCACTCGGCGAGCGAGATGCAGGAGAGAGACTTGAGTTTGGCACAGAACAGCTTCGTGGACTCCGCGCACATGGGCGCGTTTAAGCTCAACCACGACCTCTCTCCGGGACAGAGCTCTGCCTTCACCAGCCAGGCGCCGGGCTACCCCGCCGCGGCTCTGGGGGCTCACGCCGCCCATGTCACGTCGTACGCGAGCTCGCCTTTCAACTCCACCAGGGACTTTCTCTTTCGCAGCCGCGGCTTCGGAGAGTCCTCTCCGGCGAGCGGCCAGCACGCTATTTTTGGCCCCGCGGCGGGGTCCCTGCATCACTCCCATACAGACTCTCAAGGCCACATTCTGTTCCCGGGGATCCACGACCAGCACGGGTCCCACGGCTCCCCGAACGTCCTCAACGGGCAAATGAGGCTCGGACTACCCGGGGAGGTTTTCGGACGCTCCGAGCAGTACCACCAGGTCTCCAGCCCGAGGACCGACCCGTACTCGGCGGCGCAGCTGCACAACCAGTACGGCTCCATGAATATGAACATGGGGATGAACATGGCAGCCCACCACCACCCCGGTGCCTTCTTCCGCTACATGCGGCAGCAGTGCATCAAGCAGGAGCTCATCTGCAAGTGGATCGACCCCGAGCAGCTCAGCAACCCGAAGAAGAGCTGCAACAAAACTTTCAGCACCATGCACGAGCTGGTCACGCACGTCTCGGTGGAGCACGTCGGCGGACCGGAGCAGACCAACCACGTCTGCTTCTGGGAGGACTGCGTCCGGGAGAGCAAGCCGTTCAAGGCGAAATACAAACTGGTGAACCACATTCGGGTGCACACCGGGGAGAAGCCGTTCCCGTGTCCGTTCCCCGGCTGCGGGAAGGTGTTCGCGCGGTCGGAAAACTTGAAGATACACAAGAGAACGCACACAGGTAAATATCACAAAACCACACGAGCAGCTTTATATTTTTATTCTTCTGTTTTATTGTTTTTATGTTTCGAGTAATACGATTTGTTGCCGGAGTCGTGCGTTTATTTCGCTGTTGTAAACACGCGCCGCGCCAACGAAAACACGAATTAAGATCTAATTATCAGCGCCTATTTCAGGCTGCTAAAGTCGATAGTATTCGTAGAAACGGACAGAGTAGATTTAGGAGCACGTCCAACAGAAAGAGAGAGAAGGAGCTAGAGAGAGGGGGGGGGGGGGGCACATTAGTTTAGAATAGCGGGGTATTGCACGGGCACATTTTTTATTTTTAACATTTCTCCAAACGTGTAGAAAATAAATCCACAGGGTCTGCCGATGTTTTACAGTTTTTTTGGGGGGGCTGGACTTTGCAACAAAACAAAAAAAAAAGAAATGGGTCAAAGGGGACAGTGGAAGCGCGTTGCGTGCAGACAGGCTGGTGTAGTAAATCACATCAATTGGTTTCCTTAGTGGAGCTTGATCTCTATACTGCGCTCGCGTTAAGACATCCCATAACCTCCAGAACGGGATTTGTCGGTAGTATAAATAATTTACACCGAGCTCTTCTAATGGATTTCGTTCTGATTCGGCTGTGCGTGGTGTTGTGTGTGTGTGTGTGTGTGTGTGTGGAGGTGTTTTTAAATGGTGACGATCGCCTTTTGTGTTCGTCTCCTGCGCCCTTCGTAGATAAGATAAGAGCTAAAGGTGCCAGACGGGAGGCCGTTACCGGCCCCGCTTATTTTTCTTGGGGGAAATACATTACGGTGTGGGTGCCATGAAATCGGTCAGGTGCTAATTAGATTTTTATTGTCTCCCAGGCAAATGGTTCGCCTTCTGTAGGGCCCACTGAGGACGGCCTTACCCCCCCTCCCACACACACACACACACACACACACACACACACACACCCCTCTCTCCAACCCCCTTCTAAATCACTATGCGCATTATTTATGAACCCCCCCCCCTTTACTCCGACTCATCTCTGTTCTGAAAACAGCCTTAAACTTTGAATTTCGCACATGGGGGGGAGGACACGCTATATTTATATCTATATCTGTAGATATAGATATATTTATATATAGTTGTTTTAAAACTGCCACCGATGTCTGTGTATTTAAGGCAGCGCGTTCACACTGAACCATAACTTTTTTTTTATTTTTGCATGTGAATTTTGAGGCATCCAATGAGCTGCTCAGCTCCTTGTTGTTGCCACAAAAAGTGGGGAAAAAAAAAAAAAAATTCTGACATTTCTTCTTCTTCCCTTTTTATTCGTGCAGGAGAGAAGCCGTTCCAGTGTGAGTTTGAAGGCTGCGACAGAAGGTTCGCAAACAGCAGCGACCGAAAGAAACACATGCACGTTCACACGTCGGACAAGCCTTACCTCTGCAAAATGTGCGACAAGTCCTACACACACCCCAGCTCTCTACGGAAACACATGAAGGTAAACATGCCAGGACGTGTGTGTGTGTGTGTGTGTGTGTGTGTGTGTGTGTGTGTGTGTGTGTCAGGCCTCCATGACATTTATTATTTTTATATATTAATATATATTGTGTATCATTCATTCTCATCTAAATTCTTCCCCTTGGTGCCTGATTGTAAATACTAATTTCTCCCCCCCCCCCTCCAGGTCCACGAAGCCTCCCCTCCACCACCACCATCAGACTCCTCACCAGCAGCCAGCTCCGGCTACGAGTCCTCCACACCTCCAGGCCTGGTGTCTCCCACCGCCGAGACCCAGAGCAACACCACCCTGTCCCCGGCCTCGGCGGTGCACAACACCACCAGCCACAGCGGCCTATCCTCCAATTTCAGTGAGTGGTACGTGTAGGACTGAGCTGACACGAAGCGGC
>NW_027176965.1:671210-715380 GCF_023349555.1 Cebidichthys violaceus
CTGGAGGAGAGTGATCTCTCCTTCTTCCCTTCTTTCTCCTATCTCTCTGTCTGGATCTCCCTCCCTCCCTCCCTCCATCCGTCCGTCTGTCTGTGACATGGCCTGGGTTGTGTTTGTACTGAAGTCGATGTACAGTCTGCCTTCCTGTGCAAGCGCAGCCCCCGCGGCCTTTCATCTGAGTTCAGCGGCCGCCTTTTCTCACACAGATGAATGTGTTTTCTGTGAAAGAGCCGGAATGGCTGTCACTTCTCCTGGCACGGCGGAGAAACAAACAAAACCCCCTACTCCTTTAAGGAAGCCGGCGCAGGCGCCTCCCATCGGACACAAACACTACAGAGTCAGAAGCACAAATAGCCTCAAAAAGCTTAACACTCTCCCTTTCATGCAGAAAAGCTTGGCATGACTGGTCCTCTCATGCACACAGAGGAACACAAAGTGGAGCGGTGCAGAGTAAATGACATACTCCAGCTTGACTGAGGTGTGCTCATTGTTGTGGTCCCCCCCCCCCCTCCAAAAAAAAGTGTTAGAATTCAACTAATCCCTCACAAACTCAGCATCCTCCCCTGCTGTTGCTTTTGCAGCGAGGTTCTCAATATGGCGCCGACACAACACCTTGCCAACTCTCTGTATTCGCCACAATGGGTAATGTGCTGTTAATGCGAGGCGTTTTTCAGGTAACTCTTTGCTGCTGCAGCCAAGGCGCTCCCACAGACGGGAGCAGGTGTACCATCAAAGAGCAATTATCTGGAAAGCCCAACACAGAACCAAGCAGGCCCACGGCGGCTAATGGCGCTGCTTGGATTTAAAAAAAAAAGAAGACAAAAATGTCTTCACAGTTCACGCACGTCTCTGGTCCACGCATACTGTATCTGGAACCAGTAGTTGCTGGGAGGGTGCAGGTGCTTGTGAATGAAAACAAACTTGTCATGACGCCCCCCCCCCCCCCCCACACACACACACACACACACACACACACACACACACACACAGACACCAACACACGTACAAGCGTAAAGACTTCCTCTCCCATTGGAAAACCACACTCAGCCGAGGAAATTTTCAATTTCCCAACACCTGTAAACATGCTGTTTTACCTCAGCCGCTTTGATCTTCAAACGGACCAGAGCCGAGCCCTGGGGGACGCGCTGCAGAGAGGTGACTGGGCGGTGTGTGTGTGTGTGTGTGTGTGTGTGTGGTTTTTTTTTTTATGTTTTATAGGGTCTATGCTGCCATGTAATGGAACATACCTCTTGGCCATTTGTTGCATTTCATATTTTGAGCTTGTGCTTGAAAAGTACGTTCTTCATCATTAGGACCACCAGCTGGACCAAGACAGACGTCAGGCCCGGCTCAGAGTCAAGTTTGAGAGGCCCAATCGGGTCCAAACTAGCGTGGGTCAAAGGCGGTGGAGGACTACGTTACAAAGTGCTGCTTTGACGTGAGCGTGAGACAAAGGCAACAAAACCACTTTAGTTCGGTTTTGTAAAAACAACATGATTGTGCATACAATAACTAGGTAAAGTTTGGTTGAGGCAACAAAACCACAACCATAAAACCACGACGCGGTGTGGAACACTGGTCCCGTGGTCCTGTTTGTTGGACCCGTCCGTCTCCCTGTTAAACGCTGCGTTGGCTTGCTTTAACTGGTCTTTGGTCACATGGACCACATGGCGTTCATCCCATCCTGAGCAACACGTTCCCTGTACAGGAAACCAATAGATTGCATTTTGGAACTATTTCGCTCATTCTGTCTCGTGTGAAAACGTGATCACGGTGATCGGCCCGTGAGATGGTGCTCAATGTCTTCATTTAAAAAGACGACATCGACATTAAAAGAAGCACATTTACGCAGCTTCTTAATAGTGAACGTCGTTGGATGTGTTTTCTCTGACAGTGACAACAAAACGCTGTTTTCACACGTTTCATCTCTCTCCGGTCTGAAAATATTTTGAGACGCATCAGGGAAAGTTTCACAAGCGTTGCTTTTTGTTCAGCCGTTGATGCCGGTGAACCTAGGCGTGAGCCGCTCTCTCCCTTCTGCCGTCACTCATGTTCAACCGGAGAGTGATCAGAAAACACGAGTCACCGCTCATATTCAAACGGATTTATGTGACATGACGCAGGAATGAGTCGAGTGTGCCCCCTACTACTCCCCTTACACACACACACACACACACACACACACACACACACACACTAGCCTCCCAGCCATCTGTCACCTGCTCTGTTTTCCCTTCCTTTCAGAAGCCGTTTATTGATTTCTCCCCTAAAAGATGGTAGAAGACACGAGCTCGATCTAAAGGAGAAAAGCAGTCTTTCCCGGCGAATCTCCCTTCGCTTTGAGATGATTTAATTTGTGATGTGTTGTGACACGACTGTGTTGAATGTTTAATGTCTTAAGACACATCGGTGGTAAAAGGCTGTCTGACTTCCACAGGTTTTGCCTAATGAGAGCGAAATGAAAGGGGGCCGGGATCAAACCGGTTGCGGTCCCCGCGATACAGACTCTCATTCGGTAAGTCATTATCACTCTGATCTTAACAGCATTTCCTCCGTCTGCTTCTCTCCAGAGGGTTGCGTTCACCGTGGGGAGAGACAAACAAACAGCACACTGGTGTCTCTCTGTCGCACGCAAATCAGCTGCGCTCAACTTTTAGCATTCCCATCAAAACCAGCATTTGGTCACCAGACTGACACCGGCCATTGATTATGTTTCTTGATATATTTCTGAGTATTATACATGACAGGAAGTCTGAAGAGGTCGGAGGTTTTTTTTTTTCTTCTCCCCCTCAGCTTCATCGGGTGCTAGCCCTTCTCTGCAGGGTGCCGCTCAGACTGCGCCCCACAGACGTCGTCAGTCCTCTCACAAGAGGCCCTGGTTGCCGGCCTCAGTGTTCTCAGGTTTAGTGGGCTGGAAGGAGCTAATTTGATTGACTTTCACCTCCAATTTTTCTCACTCTCCCCCCCCCCCCTCCCTCATACCTCACAGTCCCCTGACAGTGAGAGACCTTTCTGGTCAGTGAGCGTATTGACTGGCAGTCAGTTAGCACTTGACATGTCAATGCCCGATGCACGGTGGATCCTGGTGTTTTTTGTGTATTTCTCATTGATGGGATCGATTTCTTTGCCAGCAATCTAACAGGTTATGGCAGTGTTATACACTGCGCAGTATACTCCTCGAGATGGTCGGTTAGGTTCAACAACAATTTCGCGACCCTGATTGCCTGCAAATCTGTCATGCCTCCTACATCCACCTCCAGTTTAATCTCCGGCCATTTGGCCCTGAAATGTAAAACCAAACACACTGACCTGCCCCTCACCCTCCAGCAATATAAAAGCTCCTGTTGATGAAAGTTTCTTTGAGCAAGACATTCGGGAATGTATTCGCAAACGCTGCCGTCTCTTTGCTCGTGAGGTATTCAGTGTATTCAGCGCCTTTAGCAGGAAGACAAGTTGCAATCCATTTTGGGAAAGTTTTAAGACCATATTTCTTTCACAGAGAAAGGCTGAAGGCCAAAAAAAGAAGAATGGCGTCACACTGATGGATAGTAGTTATGTCTGTCTACATGCCTGGTTAAAAGTGTCAGGGTAGCACCCAGTTATACTCTTCTCGGTGTCAGTTCTATGCTATTTCTTTTGTTATATTTGAAGCATTCCTATTTGTCTTGCGGAACATGAATATAAACATGACTCCAGAAAGCAGCTGCTGCTTTTCGGCGCTCCGCAGCAGCCTGACATCCCCTCCCGTCTCCCGTCTCCCGTTTTCTCCGCTCACCTTGCAAAGGAGGCGTTGATGGGTGTGCGATGCCCCGCTTCAGGAGTGTCGGCTAAGTTTACTTCCCACCTAGAGTCTCCCGAGTCGGGGGCGAACTGAGAGGCTTGCCCCTCTGGAACTACTCCCCCCCCCCCCCCCCCCCCCTCCTGGTCCAGGAGTGCCATGCGGGAGCCCCTGTCCCACCAACACTTGAGACATAAATCAGACGCGCTGTTGACAGCCGCTTACAGTGACGCAGGAGGATGGGGAATTACATGAAAGGAGCGGCATTCGCGACAGATATTTTCACGGCTGGTGGAAATAAATAAGATTTGGAGGAGAGGGCTTTTTTTTTTTTTTTTAAAAGGGAAAACAGTTTTCCGTTTAAACGCACTCAGATTGAATGAGAAATTCCCCCATGTGTTCAAAATTTGGAAAGTGTCATTGCTGGCTGTTGATAAAAGACAATCCTGAGCTGCATCAGGGAGCGACGCCGATGACACGTCGAGAAGCAGCCCTCGTTTTTTGTCATATGCACATTGAGAGCTTCACTGACAATAACAGACCCCCCCCCCCCCCCCCCCCCCCCCCGTGTGCTGTAACACTACACACAGCCCTCTCTCTCTTGCCGCCTCCGATATGCCATATTTCATGGAGAGGCTATAGACAGGGCGGGTGAGAAGCTAAGGGTGGAATTACCGGAGCTTTAACGCTGATACCATTGGGACTAAGGCCTTAATCAGGTGGCTGAGGTAACAGAGCCCAGGGCAAGAGTGGAATCATGGCGATTATGCATGTTAGCACATGTCTGAGGGTGGAGTGGACGGACAGACGGATGAGTTCATCAGCGGTAGGGGTAGCTGGCTCCCATGCTGATCAGTAACTAGCACCTCGCGGCCTCTCGTTACAGGTGAGAGGATAGCATAGTGGTCGTCGTGCCCGATGATGGTCTAAGGCCTTAAGCGCGTCACGAGCTTCACAAAAAAGGCCCCTTTTTCCTCACAATTCGATTTTGACTTTGCGACGTGACTTTGTTATTAAAAAAAAAAAAAGCGTAACGCTAACGGATAACCTCACCCGTCTTTCAACACGCGTGTGAAAACATTTCATGCTTTTTCCGACCGTGTGTGACCCTGCATTGTCAGAGAAAAATGCACTGTAAGCTGGTCGGCATGTCAGGCCACAGTATGGGGTCCTTACTTGTGCTATAATCCCAGCCATGGCCTTTTAACCCTCTACGGCTCACCATTCTCTCCACTGCTATCTCCTCTCCCCGTACCTGACAGTGGAACACGGAAAAACAAATGGAGACCTTGAAAACCATAAGGCACCGCTTGTATGCCCTCTAAGTTGTTCTTTTTTATTTTTTTGTTATTTACCCAGATAGCTTCGTGGCCTTGTGTTTGTTTGTAGATTTACTGGTGTTTTGTTGAGAAATGTAATATCTTTGCCTGAGTTGGCCCCTTCTAAATTCACTTGCAGCCCGGGGATGATATTGATTTGCTGTTTCTCAGAGTCTGTCTCATCTCTGATACAAGGGCTGCAGTTTTTTATTCAGGTGAATGTTTTCCCCACCTGTCAGAAAGTCAACTCAAGATGAGATCCCGCTTGACATTAAAGTAAGTCTTTAGATGCAGACTTGTCTTCTGTGGTCTCATCTGACTGCTATGAAAGATACCCTAGAGCTTATTTGCAAAATTCCTCCGAAAAAAGAAAAGAAAAATCTTCAGGAAATCTGTGTGAAAGCTTTGGAACAGATGCCTTATTGTCAGCTACATTTATATGTTCTTGCTTAAAGGTTGTGTGAATTGAATCTACACTGTTTCCCGCTAGACGCTGACATCATAATTACTTTAAGGATTAAGTTCTGCACTTTATTGCTCTCCTACATTACGGCAACTCTGTGAACTTGATTTCACTTTTGCCTCTCACCTCCCACCATCCCCCCTACTTTTACTAATAAAGCCATGTTCCCTGCTGATGGAAAATTGTCAGTTTACCTCGAGCTGCGGGGGGCCTGGCAATCAGTCCTTAGAAAAGCAGTGCCAGGTTAACCTGCTGTGATAGTGGACTCGAGGGACAGTGCTCCACCTCTGCCTGACATGCAGGGGCTCTGTTCGCCAATAAGAGGCATGCCTAAAGCACAACAGAGCTGTTACCGGCCTCTTCAGCCCAACGGCATAAACAACAACCCTCCGGTCAGACCTGTGCTTAAAATAGTTTCTTTATTTTCCATATCCTGTCCGATTGCAGTTCTTCTTTGGGTTGTGACAAGGATTGTGCACAATATTTGCTTCCTTTATCAAAAGCGTTTTCTTCCACTTCCTGATATCGTGTGAAGGCTTAATTGTTTTGATTGCCCCGCTTCAGTCTTGTGGTATACCTTCTAGCTAAGTTAACAAAAGCGCCTCTCATTAGAAGCACAAAGGGAAGCTTTTTGAGAGTCAATCTCGGCAATCTCCTCGAGGAACTGTTAATGGGACACGTGCAGTATGGGGGCTCAGAAGTCTAAGCGTGGGGATGCGCGATAGCGACTTGCGTTTCTACACCTCTACACCCGGGCTGAATGTGGGGGAAGCGCGCGGCTTGAACAATAGACAGTAATCCAGAGGTGCTTCGAGTGTGTCTTCACCTGAGCACTCCGAAGCATTTCTGATGCAGATGCTGTCTGAATCACCCGGCTATGCAAAACTGTAAGAGCATTGGAATTGGACAATTTGCCCGTCGTTGAGATTTAGTTGCATGTCTATGCTCAAGAGCATTTACATCACAATACACAGCCATCATTGGGCCCACAATGCAAATTTATTTTCTCTTGGAGCGTGGAGATGGGGAGTGTTGGATTGCTCTGCTATTTTTTCCCCCCCCAGCTACAGACTGAGCACCTGTTTACCCACAGAAGGGGTCTTTATTCATCACAATGTCGTGTTTGGTCACTATGTAGCTACAGCTACTGTGAGGTTGAAGTGTGTAGCCGGCCCGGTGTCAAGATGCGAGATGTCACCCACGAGCTAATCCCATTTTTCATGCAAGGCCCTTCATATTGACTTCGCCACATTTGATTTAATGAAGTGAATTAATCAGACGGAATTGAATTAAGGGACTCTTCAGATAGCGAGCACATTAGTCGAGCCACCAGCTTGTCAGTGTGTCTAATTCTGCATCGCTTCCTGTTTCTGTCTTTGTCTGATTCAACTGTGTACATCCGTGCAACCAGCAATGACTCTAGGGACGTCAATTCACGTCGGTTGGACGTGTCCAGACTGAAATATCTCAACATTTAAATTGATAGTTTGCCATGGTTTAAAAATTACAAACAAAAAAAATTACATTCATGGTCTTTAGAGGATGAAACCTTCTGACATTTTCTCTAGTAAAGGTGGACATTTAAATTATTTTGTTAAATATCTTGAAAACTACATAAAGCTGTTGTATGTTAATATGATCAAGTTTTTGGACCCCATATTATAGGATCTACAATGTGTGTTTCCCCAAACTGATACGGCAGTATACTTTCAGTAGCTAGCGTAGCATAGATGTGCTAACACTTGCTAATGATGTGCTAACATACTCTGCTAATGTTAGCGCCACAGGTTTTTACGTAGAATTGTAACGTTTTACTAAAAATTATGTTCCCCCAAAACCAAAATGCATTCTCAATTACGTTTGACTAGAAACGTATTCTCTCCCTTTTCTCCCTGATTAGGTTTGAGTTTGACGTATTACAAATACGTTTCTAATCAACATTTTAACACTTTAACCTTTTTTCTCTCTCCACCTCCGTCTCTCCTTCGCACTGAGCATTGAGGCCGATTACACGGTCAGAATACTACAACAGGGGGAGCAACGAGGAACATTACGCGGCTACAATACCTCCACAAAGGCCCCCGGGTAAAGTCCGGGAGTAACCGTGACTCTCTTAAGGACTAGGTTTGGGTGGGGACGTGGCTTCCTGGTGGAAGTTATGGTTAAGGTTAGGGTTAGATGAATACAAATAAATAAAATATACCTCCACAACACCCCGCCACTCTCGGCTCATTCCTCCCCAGCGACGAGGCACATCCCCCGGCCACAATACCTCCAGAACATTAACGGTTTTATGGTTCCGAGTGGCGGGCGCTCACCCGTTAGCGCCGGACGCGCAGCCTCCAGCCGCCGCGAGGCACCCCATAAGTTTGTAGTCAAAAGTAGTTGAAAATGCATTTTAGTTTTGGGGGAACGTAATTTTTAGGAGACAGGGCTGGTCCACAAAGCCAGCCTGAAAATTAGGGAAATCTGAAACTACCGCATGAGAGACTACGAAGCAGAGACGGATCGTTGTTGTTGCACCCTGGTCAGAGCTGGTCAATGCTGCACTATGATTGGCCAGTCTGCGCTTCAGGGACGGGACTTAGCGAGGGGGGGGGGTCAATTAGCTAATGCTAGCATGCTTACATGCTAGTAAGATAATAACCATAGTTAACATTACCTGCTGGTTAGCGTATTCACTGTCCGCAAAGATGACGTTAGCATTTAACTTAAAGCAACACCGTGCCTCAGTACAGCCTCCCAGAGCGTGGCTGTAGACTCTTAGTCGTGTTGATAAAAATGCCGCTTCTTCACGCTAAATGCAATGATTGTAAAATGTTTCATTATTGCTGATTACACCCATAGACAATTGATAGCGCCGCTGCCTAGATACTGTATGTAGCGTCTCTAACAGTCAGTACAGAGGCCCAGTTCAACAGGATCTGCCACTTGCTGAGAAGGTGTTATCTGAGGGATATCAGATCAGATAAACACATTTTGCACAGATCACGTTAGTTGTGAAAGCGCCTCTCTGGTACCACTTATTATTCTTTCATAATGCCTCCTGTGACATATCTACAAGGATGACTTCACGTCCTTCTCTAAAGTAAATTTAAAAAGGAAGAGTTTTTTAATATTTCAGCGCTCAGCGAAAAGACAAGTTGACAACAAGTGGCTCATAAAGCTTCTACACTATAATGCTGCTGCTGGTTCTGATGCAATAGGTGATAAGAATACGCCTCCCTCGCGGGCCGTTGTCTGTCACTTAATTAGCCTCCAGTCTTAGCACCACATGCTCATCAGGTACGTTTGTTTGTGTGCGTTTGCAGCTGAGCAAAGCGAATCCAGGTTTAGTCTGTGTCTGTCGCGAGACCGCAGGGCGTCGGCCGCACGTGTCTTCTTATATAACCGCGCACATTGCAAATTAATCAATTAACTCGTGTGTAAATCGCACTGAATTTTTTTTTTAAATAAGTTGTGAAATATAACAGATGCAGATTTTGAGCTTAAATTGGAAGGTAGACCAAGGGGACATGTTGATTTCTGACAGAATCAAATCAAAGTTGATCCACGAGAGCGAATACCACGGACGCAGAAACATGGAAAAGTAGCCCGAGTGCAATTCTTCGACGTTCTCGCTTCAGATAAATTCATGTTTACTCTCTTTGGCCCCTGGCTTTAATTTGCGAGCGAGGCCGACCTGAAACTGTGTTGGGATATTCATCGCATCCCTTTTAGTCAATTCATTTAATTATGCCATTCTGCCCAGGGTGCCAGCGCAGAGCAGCATCTGAATGTTGCTCCTTCAATCTGCATGTATAAACAATGTCGGCAGCCAGGAGGAGCCTCGGTGACCAATCGGCGTGTGTGTTTGTGTGTTTTTTATCCCATGTGGAGGGAGAGCCGGCAGAGTTTCTTGGAGAACTAAGTTGATCCACGTCTGGAATAAACGGCGAGAGGCCTCCTCTGCACCACAAACTCTGTTAATTGGGAGGAAACAGCAGTTGGGATTAGTGTGGAGAGGAGATGAGCGTGTAACCATTAAAAGGCTCCCCTTGTTCTTTTTAGATGTAGTAAAACACATTGCTTTCACACTTATCAGTGACAAGATTTTTTTTCTCATGCTAGCATCTTTCGTGACGTGACACATGTGAGAACATACACTCCTCCTCCTCCTCCTCTGTAGATTGTGTCGCACATCTGTGCTCCCGCTGTTTAGTGCAGTTCACATGTGTGCATGCCTACACCAAATTAAACTCTACCAAAACAAATCAGATAGGTAATAAGTCTTGAAAGGTTTTTTTTTAAACAGGTCGCCGCAGCAAGAGTGCTGGATATGAAGTGAGGTGGTTAAGCGAGTGAAAATGAGAGAGTTTGTCTTTTACCTAAAAGATGTTCTTTTTCTGCTCCGAAGTTCAGATCTTGAAGTGCAGCGAAATAAAGTCAGTGCAGACATGGAATACTCAACGTTTCTGGCTTTATCCCTCTGTGAACGTTTCATACCGATAGCGATGCAAATTTGCGGCATTAAAGGGTTTGAAAATAATAGTGAGTTTGAGTTTCCTCTGGAAAATAATTACCTTGTGTCAAGGTCTTTTATTGTGAAAGGTAAGAATGGAAGGAGTGGATCTGGTCTGCGCTGCCTGTGACGAGGTTGTAATAAGTAATACGGTTTGACGTCTTGGTTCGTTGTTGTTTTAGAATACTCGTAAATTTAAGCGCAACTCATAATCATCCGCGTTTATCGGCTCCAGCTCTGATCGGCAATGATGAAAACAAGACGTGCGACGCCGAACATGTCGCGCCAGAAAAGTAAAAAACAGAAAGGCGTTCTCGTCTACTGGCGCTGGGAAAGAAGTCTATCGGCCATTTTTAAAAGATTTTCCCGTGTTTAAAAAAACTTATGTATACACGCTTTTTGATTAGTATAACGTGAAAGTCGAGAATCACGACTAAACAAATGAAGAAAACAAGAGTTTTTTTTGTTACCGATTAAAGAGACTTTTTGTCACCGTACACGCATGCTTTTTTTTTTTTGCATGCTTCCAAACATGAACACGACAAGTATCGGTGTGCAATCGAGTGGCGCCATTACATACGAGTTAACACGTACATAATGTATGACGGACTTCATGTTTGGTTGTTGGCAAAATGGCGACAATGATTGCTGGGATTGGCCTTCTCCCAAACCCCCCCCCCCCCCCCCCAAAAAAAACCAACCAAACTCTCGTGGGCTGCCGTGGAACGACGCGGAGGCTGAGGAGGTGCAGGCGATAGGAGGAGTTGTAGGAGGAGTGTAGAGGCGAGCACAAGCTGTGAAAAAAGAAGAAAATAGTCACATGGAAATCCCCACCGCATAGTCATGTGCCGACCGCCGCCCACTCGCCACAAAAGACCGGTGAGCACGTTTGCCGTCTTCCTCCTCACTCCTCTGCATACAAAAAGGTATATATTATGAGGGAATTTTAAAGGCAGAATAAATTATTTATCGAAACATGGGGGAGGGTGGTGGTGGGGGACAACAAAACCACTGCGGGTGGTAATTCAAAGCGAAAAAGAGAGCTAGGACTGGCTTGTGTTAACTGAGATTATTGTGTGTGGCTAAAATACAGTGCAGAAATTCCACTGTCTCCGGCTTTCATGTCGAGGATGAAAATGAGATGTGTTGAATCGAGACTCGTGGTGGTAACACGGTGATAAACAAACAAAACACCACATGAATACCCAAATTCTTGCTTTGAGTGGAGGCCCAATAGCACGTTTTGGAGTTTGGAGTTACCGAAGCCACAGCTTGGCCACGCTCCACGGCCTCATCGCAGTTCATCGCGCGGCTTTAAGCACCGCGGAGACTTCCACAACGCGCACGATGCGACTTGGACTTTTCCGCTAAAGACTTTTTTTTTTTTAACATAAAAGCTGGCTGTTTGTACCAGCACAATAAGATGTGTGTTTCGTCTAATTTGAGATGCCAGATGAAAGAGCGTCTCTCTCTCTCTCTCTCCGAGGAGGACATGTTTGAATTGGTGGATTCGGGCTCTCTGTGTATTCTTTGGCTTTGCGAATACCTTTGTTGTGCTGAAACGGTCCCTAAGCTCTTTTTCCGGTCCGTGGTTTCCTGGCGATGACTCTGAGGAACAAGTTGTGTGTTGCTGTCATTGTGTGTGTGTGTGTGTGTGTGTGAGCGAGTGCTCTAAATTCTACTGCTGATTTCCAGCCAAAATAGTAATAGGGGTCAGACATCTTTGTTTTTAATTTGAACATTGAAGCGCTCCCACATGCAGCTGTCTACCTCTTAGCGTGTATTGTCCTTTATCGTCCGTGTGTCTTTGCATGTTCTGTATACCTGCACGACAAAAACATCTCTAAGCACAAACTGGAAAGAGGACTGAATGAAGAGAAAGAAGGATGAAAACACGAACGCTCTTCAGTTCACCCGTCCCTGTTCATCGTTGTCTTCGTCAGCAGCAGGGAAGTTCTTGTCATATTGTCCGTCTTGCTTCCGTGAAGATAACCTGTCTCTCCAGAGGTGTTCTAATATGGCAGATGGTGCTAATTATCAAGGGTCACACACGTGCACCCCACACACACACACACACACACACACACACACACACACACACACACACTCAAAGTGTTTAAGGGTATTCAGGGAGCGACAACGCTTCCTTAAATAGCTTTCGACATGCATTTCGTGAAAATCCCGCTCATGCCGGAGTTCAGGCGCAACAGGGGATGAAGTTTGTTGATGACGCTCCGGAGAGCGCGCCAGCGAGTCTTTTGTTAATTTTACAGCGCCGGATATTTTCTTCAACCGTTGGCCCTCCATAGATTGAGTTTAGATCTATTTCTGTGCAATTTTGCTCTTTTTTTAATTCTTTCTATCTCTGCTTTTACTCATGTAGTCACACACACACACGCACACACACACACACACACACACACACACACACACACACACACACACACACACACACACACACACGCGCACACTCACAGTGTGGGGCAGATTCTCGGCCGTGTTTAAATGTCCTCCACTTAACGGTGGCTGCAGTTCCTGGTTCTCTGCATTAACCTTTGCAGTGGTATTTAATTAAAGGTCCACACCTGCACCACCACCTCCTCAACCCCCGTCCGTCGGCCCCTCCTCCTCCTCGGCAGAGCCGGGGCTAACTGAAGGCACGCTGTACATCCGTGGCAATTAGCATGACCTTAAAAACACCACGAGAGCCATGGCTCTCACCCCCCCCCCCCCCCCCCCCCCCCCCCCCCACCACCACCACCACCGCACACTCCCCCTTTGCCCCGTGGACCACTAGCTCTGCCTGTCCTTCTCTCTGACCCCGTTGCGCCGCGGCTGTGCTCACACTCAGTGGGGTCCGAGCGATTATCTCGGCCCCTCTGCTCCACGGGGCCCCTGTGGGACCGCATCAGGACACAGGTAGAGGTCATAGGTCCCCTAGGTTGCTCGAGGGAGCTTCCTTGTATTCTAACCCCAAATCATCATTACTGAAATGGGGAGCACGGGAGTTCTGCGACTGCTGTTGGTTTCAAATGGTCGCCCCTAAGGATGGCTCCACTTTGAGGCACGTTAAGACATTTTGACTTTTAAATCTCGCAGCACTGAAGGGTCACCCGCCACCGGCTCTTATGTCCCCAAAATGACTTGATATGAATGACTTGATCTCGCCTTCAGCGCAGAACAGAAACACTAGCCTTGTGAAACAGAATAACCTACACTCAAACCTCTTGAGTAACTTTTATTACACATCATGTTTCTAAAGGTCACGCCGCTGGTTTATACAGTATACGTTCTGTAAGAAAATCAATGCCGACTTTAGTACGTACATTTTATTTTTACATAATTAGGAAACATTAATGTTGTTAATTGCTGAATTTGTTGATTCTGAACGTATCAGTAAAATGGTTACTGACGACATATTCCATTTGTTTTCACTACAGTATCTCCCCTCCTGCAACACAATGTCAAACTCACAGCAACTAAAGCATGATGCAACTTTTTTTTGTTTTGTGTGTCACAGCCCAACACAGTTGAGGTGAGGGAGGGATTGTGGTCTTATCATGGTTAACGATTGGACAAGTCAAAAGTGACTGAAAGCTCAAAACAGTCCAGTTAAATTGAGGCCACGCTCTAAACTTAACCAAAGCGCTGCTGCTGACAAAACCGCCCGCGCTTTGTACACGCAGGACCGTTACACATTATGTACGGTCAAACATAATGCGCTACAATTGGTACGTATCCCAACAAGTCAAACAGTTTGTTATCCACGTATGAACCAGACCGCAGGGCGGGAGGGAGAGGAGTTCTTGTCACTTAACTTGCGTGTTTCAATAACCACATTTTCATAATTATTTCAACACAAATGACAATCTTTTCCGAATTCTAACCAAGTGGTTTTGTTGCAATTTATTTCCTGTGAAGACTGTAACCAGTGTAAACTGACACGAGTTCTCTACTACATGAAAAATGAGGATTAAGTATCTGTAAGATATCATACGAACTGATGTGTGAGCATACGTTGGTAAGGTACACAAACGTACTTCCTACACTAGAAAACAGGGAACATTATCCAGGTAGCATTTATTTTTTTCCCCAAAAATGTAATTGGCAAAACAACTTTGTAGTATATCAACATCATTTCTTGTAGCTGGGGCTTAAGGTCAATGCTCAAACACTCATGCTTAGAATAGTCCTTAACCGCAAAACACTTTTGATCTACGCATCCCGTTGCTCCAAAAGCCCGTCCTCGCAGTAAAAGGGGATAAATGAACAGGTCCGGGTGGGAGCCAGAGACGCTCCGCTGGCACACGCTGATCAGTGGTCGTTCCTACGTCAGCAAATCTATACAAGAGCCTTTTTTTTTTCCGGAATTGCTTATAGTACAGTGCCAGGGCCGCAATAACAGTGATAGCACTTATTGACCGGATAAATGTCTCGAATAGAGTCACAAGCCCACACATGATTAGCCACTCACATGTGCACCCATGCACACACGAGTGTACGCATGTGTCCACATACACCTCACCAGCCTCTGTGGACCCCCTGTGAGGTCAGGAGCACCGGCGCCCCTGTGGCTTTCTGCCCCACGGTATCATGCTGGGCAGATATTTTTGTCTGCTCGGATGACTCCTCGACACGGTGTTTATTTGGATTGGCAACTTGTTTTCATTTGAATCGATGTGCAGCGCGGAGAGGGGAAAAAAAAAAAAACAACACAAGAAAGAGTTGACCGAGGAGGGGAGTGGCCATCAGAGGCGAGCGTGGACGCCTGGAAGAGGCGGGGAGAGCAAAGTGCATCTCCTCGAATCATGTGTGCCACCTGTTAAGTAAAAAAAAAAAAAAAAAAAAGGGCCGTCATTTCCATCAGCTATGAAACTGTTGCCTTAAACATGCTCCATTTGTTATTTGAAATATCTTGTATTTGCCTTCAACTGGTCGCAAAAACACCCAAAATAAAAAAAACAAACATATGAGGGACAGAAGAGATGTTTGTCTCGTTTATTAATATTTTCGTCTTTTTGTATCCGGATGGAACGAACGGTACAAAAGGAGCTGTTTTCCGCGTGTCGCTTCCCCCGACAGCAATGCCAAGGGAAGGCTAATAAAATGTCATCAGAGTGAAATGAGAGTTAAGTGGAGGGGAAAAAAGCTGAATATTCACACTCATTTGGCTGACACCTGGGGGACTGCAGTCACTCACGGCTGCATTGATATGCATTGTATTACGGGTTCCTCACCCGCTCGCATTGACAATCAACAGCTTTAACACCTTTGCTTTAATTTAATTAAAGCTGTGATTGTCAGGGTGAAAACTTGATTTGCACATGTACACGCGTTTTCACGTGCGTGCTTGCCCACGCGTATATATATATGCGCAAAACACAAGGGTCATTGTACATGGAGGAGGGCCAATTATTTCTGTATGGATAATTAGACAACTTAAATGGCCGTCCAAGCGGAGCAGGAGTGGAGAGAGAGAGAGAGAGAGAGAGAGAGAGAGAGAGAGAGAGAGAGAGAGAGAGGGAGAGAGAGAGATTCTGTTTTCCTTTTCTGTGGGGGCACATTGTACATTTTGGAGAGCAGCCCTTTTCCTCAGGTGGACACCCTCAGGCTTTCTCTGCTGGTTGGAGCTGAAGCTGCCTCGAGGCTCTGAGCTTGGATCAGCGTTCTTCTTTCTGACTCCCTCTGTAAGGAAGTCAAACTTAACCTATATTGGTGTCTCTTTTAAGAACATTTGCCATCCCATCTTGTGCTAAAGCGACGACGGATCAATGTTCTAATAACAGTATAACTGGGACGAGGAATGGCTTTTGCTGACTACTTAGATTCATTCCATATTCCAGAAAAATAGAAATGCCAATGTGCTGTGCTATGGAAAACAATGCTGTTTAAATTCACCCATGAATTAAATGTATTTGGCATTCATTATATTTATTCCAGCTAAGACAGATATCACCTACTGAGCCCTACACAGAGATGCAAAACAACTGGATCAAAGTGTGAAACATTTCTCCAACCCATGTTCATTTTTAATCTTTGCTTTAAGGATGGTCTTGGTGGCATTTGTGGAACATTAAAGGACCGCAGAAAGAAAGAGACAACGAGCTGATGAAAGTGGAGTCCGAGCGAGGGGGATCACTCCTTAACAGACTTTAATGACCACGGCGTTTTAAATGCTGATCAGTTTGTCATTTTGCTACATTTTTCATGTAATCCCAATTTAGTTCAAACAAACGAATAAATCTAACAGGACATGCTGTTACAATAATTCCATTTTGCCGGTGACATAATGTTGATGTTCCCGGTTTAAGCTTCATTGATATTTCTGCTTTAACGGGCCTCGCGATAGCACCTATTCTCAAGTGGGCCCCACTGGCCGGCATCAGAGCGCCATCTAGTGGACCATGGAGGCCCTGCCAAATGGTTAGATTAAGTAAAAACGACGCTTGTTATTTTTTTTTTGCGAAATGTGCTTCATATAAGCATCATATAAATAAAAAACATCATCTTCCTGTTCACCAGTTACGTTATGAATTATCACCACGACAACCACGACACACCATCAGGTAGAGATAAACGGGTTTTGCCACCGTTAGCTAGCTAACGTTCCCTCTGGTGCGGTGACGAGCAAATATAAACCCTGTAAATTCTGTTAAATTTGGATTCATGATTTATGGTCTGTACAGTTGACGGTAGCATAACACTTATTGACGGACTGGATAATTATTTATTCTATTTTTGTCAACCCCTTCTCTGCAGAGTCCTTCAGGGACGACTTATTTTTGTAGGCTAACCCCAGAAGTTAGCGTCGCACCGGAAGTAAAAGCTAACGTTATGAACTACGTCACGGTCACATGACTTCATGTCACCAGCAGACAGCTAAAGGTGGAAGTGTGTAGTAGTTGTCACTCGTTAGCAACCGCCTTTTTTAAGACACGCAAAACCTTCAAAATTGGGGGGTAGGTGGGGTATTTACTTATCTATGTCACAGCCAACACGTCAAAATATTTGAAGCTAGTGTTACCCACGGACCTTATTTCAGCCATCTAACCAAAAAGCCATCGACTCATCTGTACCTCGAGGACTGTGAGCGGTCAGCTTGGGCTGTGTTCTCCTGTGAGCTTCTGATGCTGGTAGAAGTTGTTGAGAATGAAACAAAAAGGGTAAGTTAGCTTCTCCTTTTTGCTATCTGACCATGTATGCACAGCTTTAAGTTTGCCTGCATTCGTGTATAAACTTCTAGTCTGATGACGAACCTTCTGTTTCTTTCTTGCTCTCACCATCGGCACCTTTATCATTTCATCGGCATAACGAGAGCAAACATTTTTCATTTTTGCGCTCAGCATAATTAACGTTTTAGTCAAGGTAATGTTTAGGCACTTATGGTGGTCTTAAACTTTGTAAAAGTCAAAGTTAACTTCATTGACATTCAGCTGAAACGCTAACGTTAGCCACACGCTGCACCCAGGATGCTAATCCCGGTCTCGGGTGTCCCAGTCCTGCTCTTTGTATCAACTCGACCATCTACGACCGGGGTTGGGTTATAACTGATTACCTGTAACTGGGATTACGTAATCAGTTAACAAAAACAAAAAAAAGTAAGTATAATCAGACCAGATTAGAAATAAAGATGTAGTCAGATTACATTTTCTTTGTTTATGCCAGCATTTTTTTTGTATGAGGAATTTGAATTCACCATTTCTAAATGTTCTACTGTGTATCAAAGTAAGCTACTCCTCTCAGGTCTTTTAATTACAGTTTGTGGATGATGGAGTTGGTATTATTTAATTTTCTATACATTGAAAATGGAAGATTTTGAGTGAGCGCTCTTCTTTCGTTTCCTCCGTGTGGCCTGTGATAAAAATACAACAGCAGCAACAAAACCTCACAGAAACAGCTTCCCACATGTTGAACACACACACACACACACACACACACACACACACACACACACACACACACACACACACACACAGTACCTGCAGTTTATTATAGTACTGTTTTCTTTTTAAGGGCAATTTGATTTGACCAACTGGAAATTGGTCAAATTGATGTTCGAGGATGAGAGAAAAAGAATTATCCGTGGAACTCATTTTTTTGTGTCCCTGCATTCTTTTCCATTTCCAGTGTTCCTAGAAAAGCAATCCAAAAGTATTCAAGCCATCAGAATCAGCTTTATTGGCCTATATACATATATACGCCTATATGCGTACTACGGTTTCCACTCCGCTCTCAAAGTACATACACTATTTTACAATAAACAAGAAAAAATATATAAAGAATGAAATAGGGCAGCAAAAAAGTAGAACAGATGTAGGTATACATATTTAACAGCTTAGCTTTAACAGCTAAGTATAAATATACATCCCAAGTATATAAAAATATATATACACACACATTTATATACATTTTGTAGTCCAATGGATTACGTTACTAATGAATTGTCATTTTGTATTGAGGAACTGACTACATTGTAATTTTGCGTGGGTACAAAGCTGCAGCATTTACTTCACTTGGAAAAAAAATCTAAATAAATCAGTGCCAATAAACATAATCCAAGCAGCAACTGCATTCCTGTCAAACTGTGTTTGGCAAACCTGCAGAACAGAAAGAAGACGCGGTTGTTACCAGCAGAGCTGCCAAAAAGAGAAGACTACAGCTTTCCATTCACCTCTGACAGCTCCTGTGCCCACAACAGATGAACCTTCACACTGTACTCGTGAGGCAGTGTATGTAGCGTTAACAAGTCGGGGACTTAGATTATTATTGTGACATACAATAAATTTAATGTGTCGCAAAGAGGATTAACCTTGTTAAAATGATTACAGGAAGAGTGCTTTAATGGCGTTTTAAATGTTAAAATTGCCTCCCTAATGCTACTTCAAAAATGACTGTTGCTTTTATACATTTCAGCTGCTGTGAAACCTCCCACATGCAGGATATGTACACACACACGCACGCACACACACACACACACACACACACACACACACACACACACACACACACACACACACGTTCTCCAGGGAAGCCTTCCCTTTGCTTTCCAATTCTCACCTACATCTGCTTTCTGTCATGTGTGTCTCATTTGTCACAACATTCACATGTTACACTTTGCTTCAATTTGATGTGTGAGATGCAGTCAAACCCGAACGGCAAACAAGCCCCCCCACCAAAAAAAAGAAAAGCTCTGTACGTTTCACCTCCCCCCATTGAAAACTGATAGCCACTCTGTGAAGACCAAACCAAATCCAATGGGAGCTTTGTGTATTCGCCTTTAGCTCTCATCCCACAAGTTTCCTACTGGCAGCGTAATGATCACCTTTACGACAATGGCAGGTTAAAATTAAACCCGGGTCTCTTTTCTTTCTCCTCTCATCCTCGTCTTTTCTCCTCTCCTTCCTCCCCACACCAGGTGAGCGGTGCCATTTGCCTACATCCTCTTATTGTGAGCGTTTATCCTTTTTCTTTTCCCATTTTCTTTTTAAACTCATCTCTCAGAGGACTGCATTTCCTGTAGGTTTGTGAAGGCAGAGTGCATGGAGTGAGGAACAATACCTCCTCCTCCGTGGCCTTCTGTACCCCCTGAAGGAGCCTTATCTTCGGGATTGTAATTTAATGAGTGGCCCCTTGAAACAAAAGGGCCTGACAGCTCTAGCAGCTCTGTGGCTCCCCGGGACCGCGGCATTGTTATTAGAAACCCCAGGAGTGTTTGTGCACGGGCACACTCTACCCTTCATGTCAACAAGATCCAACTAAAAATAACGCATCCGGCGAAATATCACAAACTAATAACGTGGCAGAAATACCATCAAAACTTGTCTTTTTAAAAAGAAAGTTCCATGACGCTTCGCTGCATGTGTACGGTCCTGTCTGGAGACCAATACCACACGTGTAGACGTAAGTGAATTCATCACAGCCTGGGGAGCTGTTGCCCTGTTTTAATGTGTCTCCATTGACGGATGACACAAGTCAGCTACGGCTTCAACTTTAGCAGCAGACATCCCAGTGACCTCTCCGTCTCCCCCTCGTATTGTCCTTGTCCCCGGTGACAATAGGCCTCCAGCGGCTCTGACATTCATCACCTGTTAGCTACACTCATCCATATGAATATGCCACTCGCCCCCAGTTCTCTGGCCTGCAGGATGATTTCGGGGCATGGGGTGGGGGGGGGGTGGATTAAAACAATGGTGGCATATGAAGGAAAACATCCCGGAACACTGGAAAGCAACAGTGAGAGATAACGGGCCACATCCACGTTTGGGATCAATCGGAAACTAAGAATGGAAAGCGCTTTAAAATGTGCCACTAGTTCATTCACCCACACACACATTCACTCAAGCTACCATTCGTGGTGCTGGTCAGATCATCCGGAGACATTTTGAACAGGCGATGGTGGTAAAGCAGCATTTCGTTAACCGCCAGCTGCAAGAGGATGAAAATGGTGGATAATCGGTGGATGTGAATGGCCAATGTTTGGAAAGTGTGAAAGCCACTTGGCACGACAATAATACATTGCATTCTATGAATACTGGAGAATGTATTTGTTTTTTTAACTAAATTCTGCCAATTTACATCGTTGTGTCTAGGCTGGTCTCTTCCAGCATGTGATATCATTTGTGGATATCACACAAAATGATCTTGTATGTTATCCACGAACGAGGAAGTATGAAGACCACTAAAGCACACAAAGGTGGATGGCTCCAGCAGACAGCCATCTTTCTGCCAGGAGGCCGCTGTTCGTTCCCCAATTCAAACGAGAAGTCGACATTTGCGTACTTCAGTGAACGGCCCTTCCGAAGTTATTTCAACCCAAACGACGATCTTTTCCGAAACCTTACTAAGTAGTTTTGTTTCAGAAACCTGTAGCCACCAGGGACCTGTGAGTAGAGCAGGTGTAACAAATGAAACTCTCCACCCACATAACAGGACATACTATATACACAGGCATAGTCAAGGCCGGCTCTGTGGTCCTGACACTTCCTGGTTTCTGGTGTGTGCTGGGATGAAGACATTTGACAGGTATGTTACCGTCGGTCTTAACTCATACTGGTGGGCTTTAAACAGATTTCATGTCTTTAGACCGTAGTTACAGCCTTTAATTGTCGCTCACGTTATCATGTTTTGCATGAGGCCAGGAGTTGTGACCTTTGGTTCTCAAAGAACAAGTGGCAATCTTGATGTGTGGGAGACTGCTGAACCGACGAGACAAACTAATGTTGGGTAACCTAGCTTTTGTCTTTGTCTTTGTATTCTATTTTGTAATGCATATTATGACAGATTTCCTACATTTACCGCTCCTTCTTGTAAACCTGAGCCAAAGCTCATGATCTGATCTGGTGCGTTATGATTTTACTAGCACCTGAGTGAAGTGAATGTTCTTTTTGCGTGTTATTTATCTCCACAGAGTTAGCTGCGTGTGTCATCTGAAGGTGTAGATTCACAGCACTTTACCTGTTTTATAATAGTTTCTCGTTATAGCGGTGTTTTACAAGTGTCTATACCTGTCCCTGGTTCAGTTAAGCCTAGTGTCTTTATTAAAAAATACTAAAGATAGCACTCCAGCATTAGTGTTGGAGCCTAGGCGGTTTGCTACACTGAGTATTTCATGATCTTTTCCTCAACCTAACTTGAGATGTTTGCTGTGAAGACGGAAGTTTATTTTGAAAAGGCCGTATGCATGTAACGAGTGGATGCTAACACGTGTTGCTGGCTTTCGTAGGAAAAACGCACAAAGAGTGAGGAGTGACTGCTTGTGAGATATCATACATGAGTGCACCTTGCTGTGTCACGACTGTCAAGTGTCATCCAATGACATCCAAACGGCGATGAAAGGAATCACTTGCTAAAAACGGCATGTTGTGTCTCTCCGGCGCGTTAGGTAAATATTTCATACACAAGAGCTGCTACGTTTTGTGGGTGACACTCTTTATGAGCTAGTGAGCCACTCACCGACACAACTGTGTGTGTGTGTGTGTGTGTGTGTGTGTGTGTCAGTGTGTGTGTTTGGGGGCTGCTTTGTTTTGCTAGCTGACAGCTCCCCTCCCCGTGTTGGGCCTGGCAGATGTAGAGGTGTCACCATGTTGATTAATTGTTTACGGTCACCTGTCTGCGTGGCTGCCTGTCTGCCATGTCGCCGCGTGCTAGGGGGATTTAGGGTTGTGGGGTCGGAGTGAAAAGGGGAGGGGGGGGGGGGGGGGGGGGGGGTTTGTGTGTGTGTGTGTGTGTGGGGGGGGGGCTTCTGAAAAAGGTGAAGGAAGGGGATGGCGTGCGGGAGCTTGTGCCCGTGTAAATGATGCCACGCTATCAACCCCGGCGTCTTCAGCCGCGTCTGTCTGAACAGCAGTGTCGTCGTGTTGAACACGGATCACGGCTCGCTGGCGGGGCCCTGTGCTCTCTGCGCTCAGTTCATAGTGCTGCTCTGCACTGAGGGAAAAGAGGAGAGGAGCCAATTCTGAAAAAAAGAGAAAAGAGAAGGGAGAGAGATGAGAACGTTTTTGTTTTTTCTTCTTCCAAAATTATGGTATTTAGCACAACTTCCCCTGCTGGGTAAATGAAAACCCCTGATGACTGCGTGTCGTTTATTCAAAAGGAACCGGAGCCTCTCAAAAGTGCTGTGAAGAAATTTGTAATCACGATTTTAAAAAGCCAAACAAAATAAGCCGGCAGTTGTTTGCGGCAATCTAGTAAGTTGCAGCGGTGGCGTTAGCCATGGCGTTAGCGCTGCCACGCTCCCGTCGGTCACATCCATCCAAATCCCGTTTTAAAATACACATCACCACCGTTTCAGATGTAAAATGACGATTAATATTTTACACGATTCGAGCAAAGAGGTTTAGTCCATTTAAATGAGCCTGAGATTCATTCAGCGGCACTTCTTGATCTTTTTCCGACTCTCTCGTTTCGCCGCTCTGTCTCTCTTCCGGTGCTTTATAGTTGGTGGGTATTAGAGACGTGACATGAGGAGGCTTGACGGTGCTGTTCAGCGCCATAGTTCTCTGTGCCCTCATGGAGAGAGGCAGACGCGCTGGACTTCTGCATCATTGAGAACGCATATCCTATTCAGTTTGAATGGCTTTTGATTTAGCCCATATTATCCATTACTTACTTATTCATAGGCCACTAGGTTTTCTTCCCTTCCATCCATTCAAATCAATATTGCAGAACCCAGTTGTGAGTGTGGGTTGGGGTTTTCTTCAAAGTGGCAATTCTTCCAACCATCTGCGCCTCTCTCTCTCTCTCTCTCTCTCTCTCTCTCTCTCTCTCTCTCTCTCTCTGCACGTTTTTAAACCCGCCCTTAGTAACAAGGCACGGAGCACCAATCTGTGCCGTGATTCGGCCAAACCCTGCCTGCCGACTGGGAAGGAACATCATCAAAACTATTCTGTGTTGCCATGGAAATAGAGACCTCAATAAGTTCATCTTTTTCATGTGTGTTTTTTCGGGGCTCGCTTGGCATTTGGTTGGTTGGTTGGTTTGGTTGGATGACTGGCGGAGCTGCAAGCTGTTCCCCCTCAGTGTTTTCTCATCATCCCGCTTCTGCATGGAGTCGTGTGTTTATTTATTTAGTCGTCAAACCCCGAGAATAATCATGTTCCAGCTAGGTGTGATTCCATCTGTGTCGATTGGTTTATATAAATAAATATCTATATGTGTATATGTGTGTATATATATAGATATATAGATATATATCTATATATATGCATATTACGGTGAAACGTATAGAAGCAGGTGGAGTCAGTGGTAGGTGCTGGTGCAAGGCTCCTGCTGGTGAATAGAGTCAAGACGATCAGCTGCATGAATGGAAGGAAAATGGGTCAGCAGAACAACATTCGCTACGAACAATTCATGTGACGGATGTTTCATAATACATAGGTTTTAATGCTCCGTTTTTTGTCCTGCACCGTGTGCGCTTTGACTCTGAGTGCAGCATATGGCAGCAGCACTCGTGTTCAGCATTGATGTCTTACCGCATCAGTAGTAGTAGCTGTAGTAGTAGTAGTAGTGGTGGTAGTGGAAATGGGTCCTTTTGAAGTAACTGGATCTCCCCCTTACACGGGGAGAATACAAATGTATGCTAGGCTTGTCAGTGTATACAGTTTTGAGAGAGAGAGAGAGAGAGAGAGAGAGAGAGAGAGAGAGAGAGAGAGAGAGAGGATGTGTTACAGGCATGTCACAGCCATGTATGATACAGCTTGATCAGATGGTTTCCAAGAAATTCTGTTTGATGTTAATATTATTCATGTGAACTCTGTGAGGTAGTGAACGCCAGCTCTCAGAGGGGGAAACGTGAGAGATGTCTCAGTTATCTTCGCCGTTCAAGTCCTAATTCACAGAAGAAGAAGAAGGAAAAAAAAAAAGAAAAATCACTGCAACAACCCCCCCCCACCTCCTCAAAACAGAATTTGGGGAGGAGTACCTAGTTCAGGGCGTGCTGGAACAGCTATATTCCATGTAATTGGACAATTAAAGCGATATCTTGGCATCTCTCGCTGCCTGCTCGGAGGCAGGGGAAACCAGAGCTCCTAACGTATTCTCGCCCTCGTCTCGGTGTGACTGTGGAAAATAGTGCAACGTAACTCTACGTGGCTGCGCGCGGGTTTTGTCCGTGTGTGGCGGAGCGAGCGCGTTATGTGGCCTCTGAACTACTTTGCGGCGTTAATGTAATTCAGTTTGAGATGAAAGGCAGCGTCGGGGTTCCGTGGGTTATTGTTGCAGAGAAACGGGGAGCGGCAGCGGCCAATTAGATCCCCCAAAACACCGAGAGTTGGTTTCCCTTTTCTAAATTATTTTCCTAGTTTTTGTTCTCATTAATGACACGAGGATTACGGCTCCTTATTTGTGCACTGGCTTGTGAGTACGACCCGATTGCCAGAGCTTTAATTAAGATCTCACTTTTTGATTACGTTTTGATTGAGGTACTATTACAGTGGGAAGTCTCGCTCATGTCTGATCTCCCAGCTGCCGTTAATAAAAGGAAATACACACATCCAAATTAAAATCATGTTCAACATCACTTCTAATCCTCTGATACACAATGTGAAGGTGAAGTGAGGGCTGCTGTTTCTGTCTGTGTGTGTGTGTGTGTGTTCCTGCTTATCTGCTTGTAATCAGGATTCCTACTTCCATTTCCAAAGCTGACCCTAACTAGATGTGGCTGATAAGGCGGGCCTGCCAGATGCATCTGTGTGCCGGGGCCCATTGTGCTGCAGAGGAGAAGTGGGATAAGAGGGGTAAAAAAAAAAAAAAGAGAGAGAGAGTGGCAGGCGAGAGGGAGGGAGAGGGGGTGAGTTTGCTCGAATCTCTGAGGGCTGGCTAACCCCCTGCTCCTTTCCTGAAATGGAGATGTTATTACATTAGCAGCTAAAAGGGTTTATTCACAGTTAGTGCAGTTTAGGCATGCAAATGGAGGATTTCAGTGTGCTGTGTTGCCTGGAGGTATAGGACAGAAAGCACAGGAGATTTGCAAGGATTAGTTCCACAGGTTCCTTTTATTATGGAAAGAACCCTTCCTGAATAAAAGGGGGAGGAAAAGGTGAGTTGAGGAGAAAGGATGGAAGAGAGGCAGTGAGAGAATTGTGGAGGGTTAATTCCCCCCCCCCCCCCCCCCCTTCACGACATTAGCCCAGTTGTGAGGTACGTGAATGATGATTTGACATCTTGACTCTCGCATGTTCTGAGGTTATGCACACAGGGCTGCTATTTCAAAAACGCCCGCTCCGAACCGAGCGGCGGTTGTGATGATGAGGCCTTATGGCAAATTTCTTTTACGGTGCGCGCTGCTCGGCGCACACGAAATGTGTGTGTGTGTGTGTGTGTGTGTGTGTGTGTGTGTGGGGGGGGGCGGCGACCCTTTCAGATCACTCATGTCATCGTGGTGCCGGGGCGCGTGTCTGAGCGACTGCGGCGCTGCAATCTGATATGCTTGAGTTGTAAAGTTAAAGCCTTCATTATCTCGGCACGAGGCATAAAGGTGTCACCTTCACTGGACCTGACACGTGCACGTTCCCCTAACCATGGGAGACCACACACACACACACACACACACACACACACACACACACACACACACACACACACACACACACACACACACACACACACGGTGTGTACATATACCACTCAAACCGTGGGAGACAAGGTTGAGAGATGAAGGCTTTTAGGAAGAGATAGACAGAAAGACTCAGAATTAATGGTTGATGGAAAAAGCCAAGGTCAGTCCAGCTTGGGTTTGCTGTAGTGGTCAAGGTGATGGGTCCTGTTGGAGGCAAAGGAGCACACACACACACACACACACACACACACACACACACACACACACACACACACACACACACACACACACACACACACACACACACACACACACACGGAGGAGGCCAATGGCAAATGACTCTGGTCTGTTGTTCAGCAGCAGGGAGGTGAGAGCAATGGCGAAAATGAAGGGAGAGATTGATGGGGCTGTGTGTGTTTCAATCAGACGTCAGCTGCTCATCTGCCATCTAGTCGTCACTCAAGCTATTTTCTTTAACTTGTATTTTTTTTTTTTCTCTGGTGCTTTCCATTTTCATTGAGTAAGAGGAGAGTGAAAGTAGAAGTGGAGGTCTTTTATTTTGAAAACTGTCCTTTCAAAAATAAAATGCAGAAAACACCGTATAGGCCTTTTACAAACTGTAGTAAAAATGTCTTTGACACTGTGTGTGTGTGTGTGTGTGTGTGTGTGTGTGTGTGTGTGTGTCAGTAAGCTGAGCAGCGGCCCTTGAGGTGAAGTGGCCTGTTAAACCCCTATTTTCAGCTCGGGACGTTGCATGAGAAAAGAAAGTGTGAGCCGCTGAATGAAAGCTCCCTCTTTTCTGTACCAACAGCAGTCATCTGTCCTTTCTGGCAGAGCGGCTCTTTAATTGTCCACATTTGGATGCTTTAACACTTGTGCTGTTAACAGCCATTGACCACGAGTGTCCTCACACAACTGCGAAGGCGATACAAAGAGAGCAAGCGCAGGCCGGCGACGGTCGTGTGAGACGCACACACACACACACACACACACACACACACACACACACACACACACACACACACACACACATGCGCACGCAAACGGGACTTAGTGTAATCATACGCAGTAGATATCTTTCGCGGGCCGTCTGTTAACACAAAGAAAGACAAAATGGGTAAAGTTGTGTTGTGGCAATGTTGTGTCCGGTCTCTAAATATGTCTGGTGTCATGTTACTGAACTGTAGGTCATTTGATGAAAGCTTGTTTTACCCAAATTAACCGAGTTTTGTTTGTGGCATTCAAAAGTTACTTTTTAAAAAATGTAATGGCAACACTGCAGCATTTTAAAAGCTTTTATTGGAAATATTTCCACTGAAAATAGTCCTCACCAAAACGGTTGGTCGGTGGCTGCAGAAATCAGAGAGACAGACAACAAAACCCAAACTATCTCAATGGTATACCCTGAAAAAAAAATGTTTTATGAATTTTTGGTGTGTGCGAAAAATCTAATGTAAATGTGTAAGTGCATGTGCACACTCACAAATATCGTGTTGTTTAAAGGACAAAGCTTTATTTTGTCATTGTCATCAGGATTAGATGAAACAACGATGAATTTATCCGAACAAACATTGTCATAAGGAAAACAAGATATATGTGACTTTATGCTTTTTATTCCAAAGAACTGTTCTAAACGCACAGAAGAACCCAGCCAGGGAACATAGAAGCTGAGCATGCTCAGTGACGTCGGCCTGACGTGGAGCTGCTCTCGACATTAAAAAAAAAAGCAACGCAGAGGAATTCACAATAAGTGTCCGTGCTGAATTGTAAATGGAGAAATAAAGTGTCTTCAACTATTGTTTTGGAGGACGACTACTGCCGCACACTCAACACTACATGGTGGGAAAACTTTACTGCTGCTTTGGGTCTTTTCAGGAGATTTGCTGTTAAAAAAAAAAAGAAAAAAAAGATAATCCTGCCTTTCATTTACCTTCAACAGTCACTACTTTCAGTGCGTCTGCAGAGTTTTACAGACACTTCTTCTGCCTCTTCTAGAAATTGCAATGCAAGAAAAACACTCATTATGTGCTCCTTTTGCCCAAAATTCCAGGTGCCATTTAAAAAAAAAAAAAAGCGGCAAAGACTATTTTATTCTTGCACCACCATCACCACCATCACTTGAACATGCATGCACATGCAGACTCCTTCACAAACACAAACCTTTTTGGAGCACACACTCCCCAGGCAAGTGCTCTGGGCCTGGATCCAGTCAGAACAATAGTGGAGCTGCTCCCCCTACTGCTACTATCTGGAAACTGCTTCTGTGGCCTCTTTGTGTGTGTGTGTGTGTGTGTGTGTGTGTGTGTGTGTGTGTGTGGAGAGAGAGTTTGCGTGCTCGTTTTTCTGCATGTGCCAGCCAGCGTGCGCACGCTACCCACCTCTCCATCCCATCACATTACACAGTGGGTCCACTTTTTGCTGCATCCTGCCACAAATATGTACGTGACCTCACCTTCCATTCTCTCAGCCGTGTGCCGCTCGGCAACAACAGCTCCGGCATCTGCTAGCGATTGTTTGTGGTGGCTGACTGTTGCTCAGCCTACCTTCCTTCTTGTCTGCCCGTCCCGCTATAAAAGTCTAATGATCTTGTGTGATTTTCTTTTGTGTGTGTGTGTGTGTGTGTGTGTGTGTGTGTGTGTGTGTGTGTTGTATACATAAACACTACTTGGGATGGTTTCATCCGCATAAGGGGCAGTTTCGCCTTAATTGGATGAGAATGAAAACAGATTATGAAGGGAAAACAGACATTTTCACGACTTGGAAATGAACCGTGGCAACACTTAGGGCATGGAAAAATCCAGCAACCGAGGAGGATGTTTTCATTAAAAGGCATCTCTGCTTTATTCCCCCTCTTATTTTCTTGTTGCAGCACACATCCAGAAAGCTTTAAGCACCGATTGTCATTTACATGTTATCAGCCATATGGTCACCTGTCATGTTCACATGACCAAGTGATCAAAGGCTGGTCTTTGGTTTAATTGTTCCCCACTGTTAGGCTTCAGCCAGGAAGGACTCTTTCCATCTCTACTTCAGCAGGTGGCGTGTGTGTGTGTGTGTGCGTGTGCGTGTGTGTGTGTGTGTGTGTGTGTGTGTGTGTGTGAGAGAGAAAGCATGCTTGTGGTATAATTGTACAGTGCAGCCTGTAAATATTAGGACAGTTTGGTTTTTGGCGCCACACTCCAGCACTTTGGATCTGAAATGTGATGACACTGTGAGGTTCAAGAGTTATTTTAGACGGTTTACACCCACTTCAGACTGAGTGTAGGAAATGTTGCCTTCATCAAGTGTAGCCCCCCCCCCCCCCCCAAAAGGCTATAAGGGGCAACGTGATCCAATATGGATGAAAACGCCCTTAAAGATGAAATGTACAGAAGTGACACAAAGAAAACCACATCGATGCTCTTAATGCACTGTATGTGCACATAATACAGCGGTTGCAAAAACCACTGTCTGCAACACGTGTCAACAAATACTAATAAAAAACATTACATTTTTATAATCAGGTTTCTTTTTGCATGCGGCTGTTGGGGGATTAAAGCCCGCTGTGTTGTGATTCGGAGCAGAGGCTGCTGCTCCCTCTTTGCCCGGTGTGGAGTAGAAGGAATGGAGGCCAGTGCCTGGAATCAGTGCCCCAGGACAGTGCTGGGTGAGTGTGGGTCAGGGGGGGGGGGGTTACGTGGAGGCTGACTGAAAAGGGTGACGAGGAGGAGGGGGCGCGGGGGAAAGGGCTTTAGCTGGAAAAGGGGCTTTGACCGGGCTGAGAGAGATTCACATTGATTGGGTTTTAATTTGGTGGAGGGCCCCCCTTCAAACCCTATGCTCCAAGCTGCACCCATCCCCCATCCCCCCTCAATCCAAATCCCCCCCCCCCCCCCCTCCCTTCCTGTCCCGATGAGAGTGAGGAGTCGGGGTGGTCTGGGTGGCTGGCCAGAGCCAGCTGATAGGAGTAAACTAAACTCAGCAGGCCTGTTGTTTGTGTTTACTCTGTGAGTGTGAGTGTGTGTGTGTGTGTGTGTGTGTGTGTCTCCGTCAGCTGAACGGAACAGCCCCTCTATTGCTTCACATGTTCCAGCACCTTTAAAGGTTCCTATAAAAACACAATCAATCACGGTCTACTTTCACAGGTGGTCTAAGCGCGTCCCTCTTTGTGTGCTCCTGCTCCTCTTCCTCTTCCACAGAATGTGTCGTTACATCTATCGTTATCCTCATCGTCGTCTCTTTATTATACTGCATTTTGCAACGCTCCCCTTATCTCCCTAAGGCGGAGTTAGTCGGCTGTGAAAATCCTGGCGTTGAAAGAGCCCTAAACACTTTAAAGGCACTTGAAGATGTAGCCTCCCATCCACTGTTTGTTTTAGCAATCTAATCTCAGCCCTAATCTCTGACAAGTTTTCTTTTTCTCTCCTTAATTTGCAGACTCAAAGAGGACAGAGGTAGAGGTCTAGTCTTAATTAGGTTAGTTATCTGTGCGCCAAAAGGATAAAGTTCTCTCACCAGGACTGTTTCAAATTAACCTAATTGGATTTTTAGGAGAAACTCTGCAAATAGTCAGGGTTAAATAAAGAGTGGGACATAAAGGAGGGAGTTCACGTGAACCGTGCTGCGTGAGCCGAGAATAAAAGCCCTTTGGAGGGTCACGTTCAAGGTTCTCCTTTCTACTTTCTCTCAACAAACAGCAGAGAAATGCTGCAGGCTCGCTTCAAGGAGAGCTGGCCCTGGCCAGGGGCACGGGAAGCCTGTGTTGGGGCCCCCAGCTCAGGCTGAGCGAACAACAGGGGAGAGAGAGAGGGAGAGAGAGAGAGGGAGGGAGAGAGGGAGAGAGAGGGCTGAGGCCATGTTCACAATAAAGCACATGAAGCTGAAAAAAATAAACACTTTAAAACATCTACGCACATTTAAGAAACAACAACAAACAACAGAAATAGTACAGAAATACCTAAATCTCTTCCTCATTTGTTAGCAACCATCTCCTTGAAGGCTGCGGTTGCTCTGGTTGGTCTCAGCAGATTAAACCATTACTCTTTTGTCTCAAGCTCTCCACGTTTGCTTTAGCCAAACACAGAAATGTAGTTGCTGTTTTTTGACGTATTCCTCTTTTTGTGTCACACAACAAAATGCAGAGAGTCACTTTTTCCTGCCTTGCTGCTAAACATCATTTGTAGCAGACAGGGTTCACATCCCCTGTCCTCGTGTTGACCCGGCCTCGTGCTGCATGGACAACTTGCTCTTGCTATTCTGTCCAGAGGCACCGAGGGCTCTAGTCGCTCTAGTCGCTCTAGTTCATTTGAATTAGTGACTTCTGTCTGCAAAATCCACAAAGTTGTGCATGCAGCGAATAAAGCGTGTACATCTGGGAATGCTGTTTGTATGTTCTGTATTTTTATACACTGAAGAGTCAAACAAATAAACGTCTCTTCCTCCATCTTCCCTGAAAGAAAATGACTTTCTATTTACGTTATTATGACGTTCTATGTTCTGCAGTTGTTTCTTTAATTGGAAACAAGGTGGCGAACCAACAAAAAAAATAAAAAAACTGCATGCGAATTATCTTGCTGGAATTTGGATTTATTTCCCACTCGCATATCACAGAGTCACAGGAATTATTAATAAGGCCCCCCCCCCCCCACACTCATATATTCGAATGCTATCAAATTAACACTTCCTATAAAAGCACGCGCTGCATTAAGAATCCCAAGTTCCCCACCACGCCGAAGTGTGAAAGACATGTTCCAGAGGGCAGTTTGATTATAACCAGAGAGGATGAAACTATTCCCTCGCTCTAAGTCTCTCAGGGTGAATTAATGAGGAAGAGCAGCAGTGAGACATGTGCAGTCATCTCCAGGCCTGGTTAACATTAATCACAGGTGAAACGTATATCATGCTCACCACACCTCCTGGAAGATGAGTTGCAATTTAAAAATGGAGACCAATGAAATGAAGCATAATGGTTTTGATTGTGATGGAGGCGGCAGGAGAAATAGATAATGACATTGATGGAGTCTAAATCCAGAAATAAATGTTTTTTTCTTTCTCTTTTTCAAAATAGGATGTGGATTGAATGCAACGGTTAAAAGTGAAAACAGTTATGTGACGTGTTTTATTGTGTGCAGTAGTGATGTATAGATGAGTTAATCAAGCATATTGATCACTGCAGCAGTGATGCAGAGTGTGGATTTTTAATTAGCACACGCTCGAGTGTGTTGAAACTCCTGAGTGGAACCAAGTGGAACTGAACACGTCAGCGGAGAACACGGCTCAATGTCCCCCCGCGACGTGGGCGGCTCGTGCCGGCACGGCCGCGGCCGCCTCCGCTTCTACCTCCGCTTCTACCTCCGCTTCTACCTCCGCTTCCCATTCCAAACCGGGGATTAACTCCCCCGTGCTCCACCGTCCGCCTCGAGAGAGAGAGAGAGAGAGAGAGAGAGAGAGAGAGAGAGAGAGAGAGAGAGAGAGAGAGAGAGAGAGAGAGAGAGAGAGAGAGAGAGAGAGAGAGGGAGGGCCCGCCATTTTAGGCCAGCCCGATCCCCATCTCGCCTTTCATTTCGGATTGGGCCCGGCCCACGCGGTAACTCCAACCGTGTGTCTGACCACTTGTCCACCCCCCCCCCCCCCTTAAAGTCCCTCTAAAGCGGGTAGCCTCCTTCGGACCGCCTCACTCTCCGAGCTCATTCCATGTATCACATCTCTTCATAAATATTTCACAGCTCTGTGATCAAAGCCCACCTCTGTGAGCTCCTGTTTGGCTAATTGCTTTCGGCTGATACACCGTGTGTTCTAGGCTTTGTGCGTCCTCTACAGTGAGCTAGCGCTGCAGAAATTATAACACCAAAAATAAACTCATGTTAGGAGCATATGCAACTATGAGAGGAAGTAGCTATTTTTGTGTGTGTAGTCTTTGCTCAAAGAAAGTATAATTTACAAACTTAAATTAGGAACTTCTAACTTCCAGACAGATGTGGAGAAGTATCTTGTGTCTTTCTTTATAATCGTGTATTTGGACAACGTGTGTGTTTCTGGTCCATATGCTGTCCACCTGTCTCAATAGTTCATTTGTCCAGCTGCAGATATAGCGGAGGACTGCTGTCGATGCCGCTGCTTGTTTTTCCTCTCTGAGGCCCACCCTGGTCCGCGTAGGACGGCCTGGAGCTAACATCCTCACGGTGACGGCGATCAGACGACGCAGGAGGAGGATCGATGGCGATGAAGACGTTGAAAATACAGATTCAAGCCTTTTCTACTCGGTGATTCTTTTTCCTCTCTGTCTCTGATTTTCTGCTCTTCTCTTTCTCTCTCTGTGTGACAGTGAGTCGGTCGTCCAGGAATGCCCTCTCTCTCCCTGCTCCCATTGATTCCTCAGCCTGCAGAGCGATGAAACACCTCGCCAGGGCTTTGCTGCTTTTCATGTTCCCTAAGTGCTTGGCTCTGTTCACTAAACTCTCCAGCACTGCTTGTTTAGAATCACTCATCAATCCAGCCCCCTCCCTTTCATCACTTGCTCTGTCATCCTATTTTTACGTGAGATTCTTGTTTGTCCTGCCCTTTTTGTCTCTGCGGCTCCTCTGTCTCCGTCTTCCCACGGCGTCTTGCTCCAGCAAACCTCTGTGGTCATTTCTCCTGATCAGGCCTTGCGTCAGTTTAACCGCCCTCGTCTGTTGCATAGCTTCGGCATGCAGACGAGAGGGAGGGCCCGGCAGTGCATCGCACACCGGGTATGGAGAGGATCCACGCTGCTGTTGTGTACCACTCTGTTTGGCAAACCTCGCAGCTCTCCACACACGCCACCCCTTCCCCGACTCGCGCTCCCTCGCCGTCAGTCTGTCACATTTCTGTTCTGCGGAGGACACACGCGTGATGAGATCACACGCCAGGCCCCGGGGCCGGTGTTTATTATGTATGAGTGGGTTTATCCTCTAGGTGCCCGGTGTCCAGGTTGGGGGAAACCAGAGAACCGGTGTGGCGTTTGTCAGTGGCTGACCGAGGGGTGGCTAGGAGAAGGCGGGGGGGCCTGGTTCAGGCCTGGTTCAGGCGCTCTGTGGGCTCTCGGGCCGGCGTGCTAGCTCTCAATCTGACTCCGCTTCAGACGAGCCTCCCGTGGAGGTCAGCTGTGCCGACAGCGAAACAGAGCGTAAGGGAAGAAACGTGTTGAACAGCGCATCTGTCCTCACTACTGAGCGAGGGAGTAGGTCCCCTACAGCACACCTACGGATAACGTCTAACACGCATTTGACCATTAGCTGCTCTTTTTCTTTCTTTCTTTCTTTTCGCTTGCTGCAAAACCTCAAGTTTAGCAGTGGTTTTCCATCCAGTCCTATTTTCAGTGAGCAGAGGAGAGGGTTTTAAGAGATGGAGGATGCAGCAGCGGTCTAATAAAATGCCCGTCTCCATAGAGCAGACAGCTGAAGCCCTGGTTTGAGCTGGTCTTTGCTCCCCTGCTGGGTGTATTGATAAGCAGCACCGAACCCTGCGGTCAGTGTTTAATTGCATTATTTGGAGTCCTCTAGTCACCCTCCTCTCTCCTCCTTGATGGAAGGGGAGAACAAGTGTTTACTGATACGGAGGAGAAAGGATAAAAAAGAAGATATGGCGAGGGAGGGAGAGTGGGCTGACACTCGGGAGCCCTAAGTATGATATTGACGGATAAGTGAAAGCTTCAAACCCATTGCACGGGCTAATCCTGCAGCTATCGCAGTCGTGTTATTACAACGGAGGGGAGGGCGGATGATCGAAGCATAACGGGGGCCTCGGCTTCATTCAGGTCCGACTTCACCGACCTCCCAGAAAATCTGTGGAAATCTATGACATCATTGTTCCAGCCGGGCTTTTATCTTGTGGTGGCTTATCGTGCCCACTGTTCCAGACATTCATCGCACACACACACACACACACACACACACACACACACACACACACACACACACACACACACACACACACACACACACACACACACATATACACGCCTACAGAGGAGGCTTCCAGCAGAGTGGATTAAAACAGCCTGCACACTTTGACAGACCTCGGTGGGCCCCAGCTTCTGTTCTGAGCTCCGATCAGAGACCTTGTTGCTTCTCTGGTTGGTGACGCACATGAAAGCACCAGAAAACGGTTGTGCGTCTCATCAGAAAATATCAACAACTGTCGAATCAGAGCACTAAAATTACTGCTACACAGATGTCAGTCGTTGATATTTCTTTTGAAACCAGTACAGAATAGTGCAGCGGGACTAAAACCCTCTCCGCCCCCAGAGAATCCTTGTCTGTGTCCCATTGATAAACCGTGGGTGATGGGGCGAGACTGTTCCAAACACACACACACACACAAAAAAAAAAAAGGGAGGTTTGGACAAGTTGCCATGCTTGAGCGGTGTTGTAAACCCCCGTTTCCCTTCACCTCTGTACCCTTCCTCTCAGTCTGATAAGGTGGTTTTTTGTGGTGGCATCTGAAAGTCGCTTTGTCCCCTCGTCTTGCCCTCCCACTCCCCGGACCCTCTATCTATACACAAACATACACACACACACACACACACACACACACACACACACACACACACACACACACACACACACACAAGGGTCAGAGGGAGGAGCATTCATTCATGTCAGCCAGCTGCATCCTCTTTCACCTGGTGCCCAAAACATGAATGGTCCCTGGATCCAAGCGTGGAACCTAAGCAAGGACCCACTAACTATGACACGCACACAAACGCAGAGCAATCCATTCCTCAAAAAAAAAAAAGCATTTCTGTATTTGCGGCGGTCGCTCTGCCACACCTGCTCGGATTGTCAGACTGTGCGTTTGTGCGACGGCGTGGAAGAGCTCCTCATTATGGCGGCCATTGTGTGTGCGCTTCTTTTCGGAGGAGCTGGGGTGGAAAGCCTGCTCACTGTGGCATAGAATGGAGCGGCCGTCGCCTTCATTGTACAGTCTCCCAACTACTCTGAAGGCATGGTGTGCTCACACATGCACGCAGTTCACACCGCAGGTGACGCGGAGCACGTCTCCACTTCCTGGCGCCCAAAATGTATATAGGATATCGGGGCTAATTACATCATCGGCAACTCAAAACCCCCGCTTGTGTGTGTGCGTGTGCGTCCGTGCGTCCGTCCGTGCGTGCATGCATGCATGCTCAGTATGACACGCGCGTGTGAGTGTCTGTCAAGTTTTAATGAGGTTCCTCAGACAGGGCTCATTGAACCTTTGGTCCACTGCTGAACGCCTCGCAGTTCTGAAACAGGCCTGTGTGTGTGTGTGTGTGTGTGTGTGTGTGTGTGTGTGTGTGTGTGTGTGTGTGTGTGTGTGTGTGTGTGTGTGTGTGTGTGTGTGTGTGTGTGTGTGTGTGTGTGCGCCGGCCCCCCAAGAGCCACACGGGGACAAGTGCTGCTTATCAGATGGCAGAAACAGATGCACCGCTCTCTGATAGATCAGACACAAAATGATGAGCATCGATCCCAAACGGTCCTGAAAGCGCTGTGTGTGTGTGTGTGTGTGTGTGTGTGTGTGTGTGTGTGTGTGTGTGTGTGTGTGTGTGTGTACAACGAGCGTTTTTTTGTTTGTGCACGTCTCACTGTGCGCCGCTGTTGATCTCGAAGAGTGCGCTGCTATCGTGTGTGTTTCTGTTGCTGTAACTCTGTGTGTGTGTGTGTGTGTGTGTGTGTGTGTGTGTGTGTGTGTGTGTGTGAGAGCACGAGTGAGTTGCGGGGTCAGCGAGGAGTTCAGTGTGTCAGAGGTCTCGGAGCCCCGGCTCTTTGATTCCACTCCCTGGCGGCTCGGAGAATTTCCTCTCCAGTTTCCCAGTGCTGAGCCCACGCTGGGCAAAGAGAGCCACGCCAGGAAAATTTATGTTGATGTCAGCAAAGAAAACACCACCACCCTTCTACCGAGTCTCACAATATTTGTCAAACAGCAGTCCGTCCATTCTTTCCCCCTCTCTCCCCTCGTTCTCTTCTTTCTCCTCCGAATATCGACGTTCTCACTGATGTGCGTTTCTGAACCGTTGAGTCCGCTCTGCCGAGGGGTTTCACACTTCACATGGCTTGTTGTCTCTGCGGGGACTTTGGTAACACAGCTCTCTATTGGTCTCCTCGGGGGCTGGGCCAGTTTGGGGGTGTCTTCTAAGGTGTAATCCACACATATTTCCTTCCCTGAGGCCCTGTATATGGAAAGCTGAAACAAAATCACAAAAGAATTACAAATACAGCATTATCTCTCCTCCTCCTTTTTCCATAGCTTCATGTTCCTAGAATAAAGATTAGTCTCCTGGTACAGGCTCACATCTTTGTCACCGTTGCACCATTAATACATCAAGTGGTAAACCGGTGCGGCACACCAGAATCAGATTGAGTTTGGAGCTCTGGTGCGTGTTTGTGTTTTTAATCTCCAAGGAAAAAAAACAAAAACCGGCAAGCAGCCGCCCCGCTGATCACTCCGTCCGTACATTAAGTCGACCGATGCTTAACATTCTGAGTCATCCTTATCTTTTCCTTTTGATTCATTCACGCGCTGCTGGTCGTGCGCTCAGGTATCTGACGCTTGCGACAGAAACCTTTTCAACTCCAGAACGATTCTTATCCTTTTCGGGGCGTCCATGTTGGCTCATTTCACGTCTTCCTGTTTAAATTTCCGTGTCTGAGGAGAGTTTGTCAATGCAGCGACCTTCTTTTCAGTTTCACTTGCACTGCAACAGAATCGTAACTTAACGGCGACAGCAGTGAAAGCAGACATGGCGTCAACTGCGATTGATCATTAATCTTAAAAAAAAAAGTCACGTCTCTGCATCCTAATGTGGCAGTCTAAGATCAAATAAATCTATGACTTTCTTGTGAGCTAAATGCTTGGATAAACTTAGCTTAGCTTAAATGATTAGCATTTCCTTAGCATGTAGGCTACGTCATACCGCTCTCTGTTGTGTAGGAGTTTCAGGGAGAACTCCAAGGGTCATATTGTTTCATAGTGAGACATCGCCGTGTCTTTTTTTATCGTCTGTTGCTCTGACATGGTATCATTTACTCCGGAGCTCACTCTTCCACCAGCTGCCGGATGAGAGATCCCATACTGTTGGAAGGTCGCTGTGTTTGACTGAATTTCCGTGTGGTTCAAATGCAGAAAAATCATGACCGCATTTGTGCTGAGTGGTTTTATTGCACCCAAGCTGATGTGGTATTCGGCACGCTGTGCGCCATAGATATTCATATTGTGTTTGGCAACACCTGGAGAGAGCGGGTCTTTGAGTTGCAGCATAAGAGGCAAACTGTTTCAGCAGGTGATGGAGGTTTGTTTTCCATGACATTCAGCCACATATTTACAGTTGATTATGTTGCATAACAAAATATTCAGAACTTGTCACTTCTGTTAATGTGTTTGTGTGCCTGGGCATGCGAGCGTAAAGGGTGTTTCTCTGTACCATGAGGAAGCATCCTGCAGGCGTGCAGAGACAGATTTGTAGACACGACACACTCTCCCGAATGAGCTCTGAACACCTTCTTTCTCTGGTGTATTGTGTGTCACTTTCTCAGGAGGAGAGGTAAGTCTTTTATCTTTGATGAACTGTCAACTTGAGCAAAATGAAGGCAGTCAAAGGTACTGCGCCCCCCCTCTAAGCTGAGGGGTCTAGCTTCCCAATGCTCGAGCGTGGCACACACACACACACACACACACACACACACACACACACACACACACACACACACACACACACACACACGGTTTATCTAGTCAGTGTGGGTTTCTTAAAAGTCCCATTGCCTGAGGGTCAGTGATAACGCTCAGTGCTGATTCCTATTGGCTGAGAGATTCACATCCTCTCATGACACAGAAAAGACAAGCAACATGTGGCGACGTCTGCGTTCTTGTGTGTTTGTAAGTGTGTGTGGATTTGATAGGGTTTAAAGTATTAGAGGCAGAGCTGGATTGAGATGTTTCTTTGGGGCCGTTGCGATTGACCTTATGGGTGTTTGCCGGTTGGTTTATATGGGCGCCGGTATTTTCAACACATTCTCACTTCCAACTCTCAACCGACGCTTGGTCAGCGGCCCCCGAGCTTCAAACTATGTCGTCGGCGTCAGTGTCAGGGACCACTTGTGACATGCATAATGTCTTCTCATGATAAACTTTCGTCTTCACAGGAAGTTAGGTCAACCATTTAGTTACGATCAGGAAACAAATGAAGTGACCGACGTGACAAACGAACGGTGACCCATCCACCTGCCGTGTGGACTGCCGCTTTGAAGCCACGAGTTTGACGATTTCGCCGTCGCCATCTTGGAATACGGCCGTCGCCATGTTTTTTTTTTTTTTGCAACTTATGAACGGAAAGTACCGTATTTGGAGGAGTTACGTAGTGACTCTGTATACAGCTCTGGTACCGGCAGCGACCTGTCAATCACCGTGGAGCCCCGCCCCTAAAGCATCCCCTGCTTTATGGTCTGTTTGACTCTAAATGGAGCATAATGTACTAAATGAACATCATGCTGTAGTGAAGAAGACTTGAAACTAGAGATTGAGACCATAAACTCATGTTTACAATGTTTACTGAGGGAATAAATCAAGAGAGAAGTAGAGTCATTTTAGACTAGACTTCTATACAACCAGAGGAGTCGCCCCCTGGTGGACACTAGAGAGAATGCAGCTTTAAAACACTTCTACATCAGCTTCACTCAGGAGAATCGGAGGTTGCTGCCTGGTTGGGAGTGAGACCAGGTTGTCAATTGTACACACAGGACTCTCAACTTGGAGACCAGTGTTTGATTGGGATGTGTTAGGATGATAACGTGTTGGCAGAACCCTCCATCTTGGAGAATAAAAGCTGATCAGGAGAGAGGAAACATGTGAAACGTAAGAGATGTGTTTGTGTGTGTTTTGGTATAGAATGGACAGGATGTATCCAGTCCAATAAGGCTCCTGCCTTGCTTCACCCGACCACCTCTATTACTCACGTTACACAAACACACACATACATATACAAACCCTCCTACAGCTACTCTTGTTAGCCATTTACGCTTGGCTAGATTTGGACCTGAGCCATGCCTTCAGGCAGCTCCAGTCCCTTGATTCCCAGCCCATGTCCCACCGGCCCTCAAGCCAGCCCCGGCCTCCCTCTGCTGGGAGGCAGGCGAAACGGCTGGAGCCATTATCTTGAGCTAAATCACCAGATTGCCATCGACTTTGCGTCTGTACTGTTATTATTACTGATGGAATGTAGAATTAGCTGGTTATGCATATTTCACACACAAACGCTGACACAAATAGGCTCCAACCTTGTACTGCCAGTGACTGAATCTGTGTTTTTCTCTGATGTATTTTGCATTTACTACATGCTTTGAATTTGAAGCTCCTCCTTTGCATGTTTCCGATCCATAATTCATGTCATCTGCAATCTTAAATGTGTAATCTGCAGTGCCTTCTTTTGTAATCTTAGAGTAGCCCCTGCACACATCCTGCGGCATTTGTAGATTACCGTGTTATCGCCCTTCTGTTATTATTATTTCAGCCATGATGAAAGCATGAATACATCTCTTTGCGGTAGAAAAAGAGCTGCTGGGTTGCCGCTGGACGTACGGGCGTGTGAAGACACAATTTATGAGAAGTCTCCTTGACAGTAGACATGACAAGCGGGCATTCCAGTCACGTTTTTTCTCTTTCGCCTCCTGCATGGCATCAATCCATCATCTCATTGGTTGGCATGCCTGGCTCCTGCCATCATCACCATGGCAATGTGAGTGTCCTCCCGGTAGCCATCACCATGGCAATGGGAGTGTCCCCCAGCAACCATCAGCATGGGCCGAATGTAAGCCTCTTAACCAGGATCACCATGGCAATATGTGCCTGCCGAAACACCGGGCCGCGGTTTGTCTGTGGGTGTCGGAAAGAGAAGGGCGGGGGGGGGGATGATAACAGCAATGATGGATATTTTTCTTCATGACTTCTTACTTTGTCATTGTCTTCACCGTAGTGATGCCGTGATGTTGCTCCTGTCCTAAGTGGGGCCCGGCAGGAGGCTTTAAACGGCGCTGATGGAGCCGCCGTCCACCCTGTCCTTGCTGCCGAATACTCCGGGGCCCCGTCGGGGGAGCTCGCCGGCCCCGTCTGCTCGGGACATCATCTAGTGTCGGTGTCCTGACACACAATAGTGAAAGCTGACAAAAACCGCAGGGGGTGAATTTAGGATGGGGGGGGGGGGGGGGGGGGGGGGGCAGGGCTGGTGGAGAGAGAAGCATGCCACCGCTCTAGCAAGGACACGGACGCATGACACCCTCGTACACAAACACTAGCTCTCACACGCACAGCGCATTCACGCAGTGCATACTGACTCGTGCAAAATTGTGCTGCACACACACACACACACACACACACACACACACACACACACACACACACACACACACACAGTTAATTGTGCATATTCATGAGCATACATACAGGGTGTTCCGTTTCGCAAGGCTGACTTTTATTGTTTCCCTGGTGTGTACGGTGTATGTCTGTGCACTGACGCACATGGGCATGTTTATATAAGGGTGTGTGTGTGCATGTGTGAAAGCGTGTGCGTCTTCGTGTGTGTGTGTGTGTGTGTGTGTGTGTGTGTGCATTTAGCTAAAGAGCCTGGTGGGTATCAAGAAGCATAGCTTTAAGGTATGATATGTTAATAAAATGTGTCAAGATGTCTGGAACCCTTTTCTCTCTTTATAAACAAACTTACAGCCTGAGCGCTGCTAATTAGCAAGCCCATCTGTTCAGTTTAGCAAAGTTGTTGAGATTTTACCACGGAAACTGTAAAAAGACAAGCCCACTTTGACGCGGCAGATGACAAGTGTTAGAAATCCCAAATTCAATTCCCCACAGCCCACGGTCTCTCGTCGAGTCTCTTATTCAATTACTTGCCTGTTAATACATTTATTTGCGATTGAATGAGACGAGTCCTTCTTTTATTCCTTTTTTTTTTTTGTGTGTTTTTTTTTGTTTTGCTCGTGTTGAAATGACCGCACTGGTCCACTCGCGCACCAGCCGGACCCGCGGCGTTCGCTGAGGCACAGCATATGAAGATACAGTGTAACGTTCCCCAAACAGCATCATCCAAAGCTGTGGCAATTTGCTGGGAGAACATTAATTGCTGTGGCTGGGGCCCAGGTTCTGCATGCTAAGCACTCTGCAGCTATAAGTCTGTCATATGCGTGTACCAGTGTGTGTGTGTTTATGAGCGGGACAGTTTGCTGTGTACGTGTGTGCTAGTGTCGAGTGGAGGGGGGGGGGGGGGGGGCACAGGGGGTCCATCTGCTCTCTTCTGCTCCTCTGCACTGATATAAGATTACGTTAATCTGGGTACTTGTCAGGACAGGTTAGTGAAAGCAGACGACTGGGTGGGACTCATGCTAAACAGGTTGGCTAGAAAGCGGCTGTTTTCGCCCTCAGACTCTGTGGCGCGGGCTTTTTTTTTTTTCCGTGCGGGGCGGTGGGGATTGTTGAGTGAAACCGTCCCGTAACTGCAGTGGATTTTTCTTCGCTGCCGGGTTCACGAGCGTTGCCATAAACGATGAATTCACGTAGCCTTCGAGCCGTTTGTGTGTCCGATGACAGGGGTCTGTCCCGTGGAGGTCAGGCCCTCGGTCTGTGTCCCGGCCCTCCCCTTGCATCACCTCTCTTGTGTTTACTCCCTCTTCCCGCCTCCTCAAACATTTTTATTCAATTAAATAGCCCTCCTAAATCCCATCCTGCATCCTGTGCACTTCTGTTTTCTCTGTAAGCACTTAAAGGGCCGTAATGATTTTGCAACTTGTTATGCTAATTAGAGTGGCCTTCTCAGACTGTGTTGCACCGGGAAGGATTTATTGCCCGTTCGCTTGGAGGGGAAGAAAAGAAGGAGACGTTAGAGTAATTAATCCCGTTAACCAAGGATAATTGGGCAAAAAATAGCCCTGCCACTGGCACTGACTGGGAGGAGCTGCAGTTAACCCTGTTTCCTGTGTTTTATTTCAAACTTAATGTTTCCTCTTGTTTAAACTTCCTCTCAGGGTTCCTGCTAATCCTCTTGCCTGCACCCCATTGGTGGATGGAGGCAGCACTGGGGGCCGCGGGGAGGAGGTGCCTGAATTCAATCAACCACCAGTAAGGATTTGCCTTCCTGCCCAGTGTGCCCACAGTTTGTTTGGTGGGAGCGGGGAAAAAAAAAAGACAAAGAAAAAAGCTTTATTGTGCCAAACAAATAATATCGGAGAATATCGGAGTCAAACTTGACACTTATTTTGTGTATCTAAATAGAATCTCTAGTTCTTTTCTTATGAATTTCATTAGTCAGCACACTCTGCACAATTAAACGCTCCCACTTTACGGCCGTATTAACCGTGGCCACGTTTCTGAATTCCGCCTAACTGTTTTGCAATAACATGTTTTTATAGGAACAAACATTTTCCGGTTTTTACAGTGGAATTCCCATGCACAGAGCCTTTTATGATCAGCTGCAATAACAGGCAGCGCTAACTCGTTCCATACCCACAATCCTCTCCCTCAGGAAAAACACTCATCTGTTTTTGTCAGTGCCATGCCGGGACTGTATCATTCATCCACTTTCAAGGAATTTACGGGCTTAAACGAGGCCTCCTTAAAGACGTATTTGTGTTCGGAAAGAAAAATAAAAAAGGGGGGGGGGGGGGGATAAAGGGGACGGTTTATGTTCTTCCAAAATGGTTTGGTCTGCGTATCAAAGGGCCACCATGTTACTCAGAGGACGGGGAAGATAAGAATCTATATTCAAACATGACCTTTGATGTGATATTTTTGTCTCATGCTTTTGTTGAAGTCTCATTTCATTGCAGATGATAAAGGATTATGTTCCTTTATTACAAAAGCCTTTGTTGGTTTATGTGACTATATTTTTGAAAATAGTTCTTTTTTTTTTTTTCTTTCTTTCAGACTTTGTTTTTTTTTTCAGCCGCAAAACCAGGATTGCCGTTTGAACACGTCCCGTCGACATGAAAGGCAGAGAAACATTTTTTTTTTTTTTTTTTTGCTGCATTAATTTGAGAATTCAACATTTCTGGGCTGCTGTTGCTAATTGCTGTTTTGATTG